>NC_090895.1:4138166-4155666 GCF_036669925.1 Montipora capricornis | reverse complement strand
TTTCAAATTGGAAAGAATATTTTAAAGGTATTTTCAAATTGCACAGAACTCTAATCATTTTCAAACATACAGTATTTTAATATAGCCTATATTTTAATACTGCACCTATATAAAATAGACAGTCATTAAAAAGCTTCAAAATAGGGATCAAATTGTATATTTAAAACTATTAGAGATTTTAAAGGAGTAACTTAAAGGTATGTTAATTATAAAGCAAGGAGAACTCTGTAACATAAAATCTCATATGATGATAACAGTACTATAAACTAACTGCGATTTTGAGATGCCGATACTGCGTTATATTGGCAGCTTGTTGGGAGAAAATATATTCTGTATTGGCAGAGTCTTGTAGCAGCAGAGCTCAATACAAAGAAGATATTTTCTCCTAATGGGAAATTTTAGTCCAACAATACTGCAGTGCATTATATTGGCATCGCAAAATGTTAGCAAAAGGGACTTTAAATCCCAATACTATAAATCATAGAGCTGTACAACATGCAATGCATTACACCCATCCCATGTTTATAAATCTCTCAGCTACAGTACATGTACCAGGCAAATGTAACTTGGCAGTGTCTCACGAGTCTCGATATTCGACTCGATTCTCTACTCTCGAGTCTCGCGAGAATCGAGCATCGAGTCGTAGCTATCGTTCATTTAATGAGATTGATAATGAGTTTGATGGTGGAATAATTTTTCATGTGAGTGAATACAGTCTGTATTTGAATGCAAGAAATGTGAAGGTCAAAAAAGTCCGGCCTTCCAGGCCTTAAGATTCAAGCCAGGCTTGACCAGGCTTTTTTGAATTTACAGGCCAAAAATGTTGAAGTCTTCAAGATGACAGACATTAATTGACTGCAATTTAGTGTAACAGTGTCTGTAATAGTGACCAGTGACCTTAACCAAACTCTGTGGGCTCAACTGAACTGTCTTTGAAGTAACAATCTTTAAAATGGCCTTGATGGTGTCTTGCAAAATACAATGATGCTATGGTTTAACGAACAATTATCTTTAATGTAGTAACGTAAACATTATTTTATATCTCACACTTGATCATGAATATTATATTGACTGTTACTAAATTTGACACCTGAGACTAAACCTTTGCATGATTATTCTTAGATGTAAAAAGTATCTGATAAAAGAGCTATATAATGATTTAAGTCCTTCACATTCTATCATGCTAAAGTACAGCTGTAACACCTAAAATTTCATGTTTAAAGCAATTTAAACTGTCAAACTGTTCGGCCAAAAAGTCTGGCCTTCCCGGCCATCTAGGATTTTTAAGCCAGGCTTTGCCGGGCTTTTCTGGATTTCCAGGCCTACTTTTTGGCAATTGAAAGCTAAAAGGCAATGTGGACTAGGATTTTATGGGAATCTTTAAGAATTCCACTCAATGATTCTACTTGAGGGTTACTTGAGTGAGTTGAAATTCTTGAGAATTTTGTGCAATAGTACTGAATGTGCAGTGAGACAATAATCATAGTTTAAGTGCCCTTTCAGGATTTGATTTCATCTGTTGCCTTGAAAAAATGAGCTTTAACTTGAACCTTCAATACATGTATAACAAGGTTTGATCTTATTCAAAGCATGCCAATGTGAATGCGATATTCTTCGAGTTAATTCAAACTTTGAACATAAAATCACTCTGTACACGGAGAAATGAAAAAGAATTTAAAGCTTTTATTCTAATGTATTCTATAGATTGAACTGTGACATTAATATCATCAACGGATTACCTGGTTTGATGCTCTCATAATCGACCTTATTCCAAAAGGAACATGTTGCATTACTCTTGAAAATTACACACTCCAACAGACCCGTAGGCGAAACGACCGGTTACGCTCCAAATCAGTACTTAAGCCTTTCAATGAACTCCAGTATATTTCAAATCTTGCCCATTTATAATGAATCCGTGCAAAGTTTGTCATCCTCCGCCATCTTGAATAAAACGTGAGAGACCGGACTGGAAACTAGTGAGCCCTTTTCGTTTTGGTCAGCAGTCAGTGGTAACCACTCCAGCTCTTATACAGATTTTGGGCGGCTTTATTCAAACGTTTGTATTTTGTGCATGACGATTTTTTTGTTAGTTTTACACTTTAAATCCTGATCCAGGCAAGGAAATGCTTACAGCAACTCTAGTAAAAAGGTAAGCGTTAACTTTAAGCGAATAACATTTGATTTGATGCCTTATTGTCTTAAAAATGAGGAACGGTTTTAATACCGGACCTGTATGTATTTTCACACCTTCGAGTCAATTTGTGAAGCAAGGATACTCAATTTGGCTTAATTAGATGCTATAATCCTGTGAAAAAATTGGTAAACCTTTAATGAAGAATAATGAAGTTTTAGAGCAAATGGTGAAGCAAATGATTTGGAAAACAAGTGCTCATACCGCAAGTTGTATGTATACGATTGACAAATGATTTGATTCCTTCTCGTAAAAATGCTTAATGCTCTCACTTTAACTATTGCAAGCAATGCAGAAAATGCCTGAGAAAGCTATTACTGACGTTTGTAAGTAAAGAGATTCAAATTTATGAGTTGACTCTTCACACACTTAAGTTGTAATAGAAATGATCAGTGATTTAGAGGAATCACTACATGCATCATTAAAGTATAATAATACTGTATACGGTATTTTTTTTAAGTTGTCATGAAAAAGAATAAAGAGACACTTCCTGCAAAAAATCTTTGATGGAACAGCAGGGAAAGGTCCTTTACAGCAAACAAAAATGCTTAGCAGCCAATTCTGTCTCCTCAACCAGTTATGGTTTGATGTATTTATGGATCTCTCTTTGCAGACTTGTTTTAGTTCTGTGGTTTATCTGAAACGTTTAAAAGCTTTTTTCGTATTTAAATTTAAAACAAGAATCACGATTTGGGTTGGCAAGGAAAGCTGTGAAATTAATTTTATAACTGACGTATGTGGGAGCTACTGATAGCAGACAAAGCAATGAATCTCTCGTTTCTGCATACAATCAGCCATATCAAGATTCTAAAACTTTGTTTCATAAAAACCCTCAGCCAGAAATAAGACACACCCCAAGTTTAGCGGTAAATATTTTTTCACATGTACTTTTTTTTTTTTCAAATCCTGGGCTTTGAAACTTGGGGTGCGACTTATCTATGCATGCGGCTTATACACCTGCATTTATGGTGTACACATATGTACTGTGCAGGGGCATGAGGACCCTGCCTGCTCAAGGACAGTGAACTGTTGAAACATTGTTAATACTGTCAAAATATGTCTTATAAGAAACATGCATGAATTTGTTAATGGAGTGTTAAGGATAGACAGAATTCTAGATTACTCAAATTTTAAAGTTTTTGTCTGAAAGATTGTATCTTTCCATGCATGGTGAAATCTGGAACCAAAAAAATTCTGTACCAGTTTTGTCCACATTTCAAAGACATTCTTAACCTACAGATGCATTTTAGAGGAAATCCGAAAAATTTTTTTTACAATGATCACTCGGATCATGGTAATTCAAAAGCACCAACAAATCCACTTTCAGAGTAGATTCATCTGTTCTTTTGATGACCGTGATCAGAGTGATCAAGGATCAAAAATCCAGTTTCTATTTGTATTGGAATAGGTTTTAAATAGCCATAAATTAGGATTAAAATAGCTGCAGAACAGGTTTTAAATGTACAATATTCTTCTGTGTTTTCATGATGCTTTAGTTAAAACTTACATGTATTTGAAAAATTGTTTTTAACCTAGTTTAGAGCTATTCTTATTAGAATAAGTTTTAAATAGCTGTGAATTAGGATTTAAATAGCTGTAGAATAGGTTTTAAATATACAATATTCTTTTGTGCTTTAATTATGTGCTTTAATTAAAGCACATTTGAAAAATGGTTTTTGAAGCGTTTTTCACCTACAGTAGCACTGACATGGACATTTTATGTACCATATCCTTGAGCAATTGGCACTTGACAAAGTCATGTTATGCCATGATGCATTACTCACCGTGTGATTTCCAATTACGTTATGACAACATTAAACGTAACCAGAGGAGTTCTTGGATGACCGCGTGAGCTCCTGTGTCTTGTGTGTGTTTGTGATTAAACATGATTCCAGCCACTTGAGCTGTATCGTTGTTGACTGCATATAACATTGTGTCAGAAGTCCTCTAGAACCCCTTATGTCGTTTGGTTTTAATTCACTTTCATGTTCAGTCTCCGAGACCTGGCAAACCTCAGACTGTGGAATTTTTCTTTAATGGTCTGCCATTCTTAACTTTAAAATCTTGAGAGAGCTGGATCAAGGAGAAAATGACATCAAATACTCAATAGTTTAAGAATGAAATGCGTGTGTACACACCCAAATTAATATGGAGCACAGGATTTTCGGGCTTTCAGACTTTTCAACTTGTGTTTTGCACTTATAACATTAAAGCTGCATTTACATGCTGAAATATTTTAAGCTAAATGAGTAAATGAAATCACTGTTCCTTAGATCCAACCCCCTGTGATCCAATCGGTCAGTCTTGAATATGGGTAATTGCTGACTGTGATGTCCAAATTGTTCACTCAAAGTAAACAGCCTTTTGATAAAAATCAAAGCTCAAAATTTTGCCAGTCAAGTGTAAAGTACTCATACTTGATTTTTTGATAATAGTAGCACTTGAAAGTGCTACATAAACGTGTGGTTTGTATGAGAAGAATGCCATTTACTATTTTCAGGTATCTCTTTTTGTTCCCAGAGAATATGCAAATTAGCCAAGTGATGACATCATAAACTCAACTGAATTTTGATCAAATATGATGAAAAAGATATCTCAGCTAATTTGTATCAGAAAGGCTTGATTCCTTGCAGTAAGATTGTAATAGATGTGCTTCACAATATGAGCATACCATTTTTGTTACCATGGCAACATGCTGGGTTCCAGACTGCCCTGATATTAAAGCCTTTGTTCACTACAGTGTACCTTTGATGTTTTATTTTGATATTTGCCAATGGTACTTCGATTGTCTGCACGATCTACACTGTATAGCTGTAGGTGTGTTGCCTGACTGTAGAACTGGTAGCATACTGAGTTTCAATGGTCTCTGCTGCAAATTGGCCGAGATAGCTGTATGTATATACTTGAGGTTATATTGGGTTGAGTGAATGATGTCATCTGTCATCTCATTGCACATTTTACACATTTTTCAAGCCTAAAATTAATTTCTCTAGAACCAATGCAGATATTTCCAAACGGTAAACGGCGTTGTTAGTCTTTCCTGGAATTCTATGGGATAAACCTAAAAATTCTTGAAAGCGATAAAAATTTGATCATTATAAGTTATACATGTATACACGTATGTGATTGGCTAAGACCAGTTACTGTAGTATTTTAGCCAAATTTGAAATTGTAAGCACAGCAAGCTAGCTGCTTTAGAGGTGAATGTAATCTACATTCAAATTTTACATGCTTTTTCCACAGCTCCGCCTCCAGACTTGATTGACCCATCAGCATTGCGGGAGAGCCACGGCTAAAGGCCTGACCAAACACTCGCAACATTTCAACGCAACATTGTTGCATGATGTTGCAACATGTGTTGAATGCACTGGCCAAACGCACGCAACATATCGCAACAGGGTGGCCAAACGTACGCAACATGTTGTGCCCAACAATGTTGCAAGATGTTGGGTTGAAATGTTGCGAGCATTTGGTCAGGCCCAGTGATGTTTGCACATGATCTCAGGAGCAAGATCAGCAGTACTATCTCTTGCAATAAGATTGATTCCTGCATTTAGCCCCAGGGCACCTTTTACAGTATTAACTAAAAGTACATGAGGGAATCAATCTGGCTGAATATAAGCTTCATAAGCTGATAACGTGGGTAAAAAGTAAAGGACAAGGTGTACATTGTAGATCTTCTTAATATTTAATATTAATATTTTATAATTCAGCGAAACGATAATTTTTGTAAATTAAAATTTTGAAGCTGTCACTCTTGTGATGTCGTGAAAAGTGCCATGTTCGAAACGATTCCTGGATTTAGTCTCAAGTCTCTTGGTTCTTAATTGTCCACCATCTTGAAAATAAGGTACATGTAGTGATTTGTGATTAGCTAGCAGTGCAATGTTATTTGATTCAGGACACAACTTTGTTGGAAGAGCAGCCAAACACTGCAACATTGTTGTGATTGTTGCATCAAGCAGAATTGTTGGGTGTAATTTATGTTTGATCAAAAGCAAGTTACTCTATCCAACACTCAATGGAATGAAAAATGTTTGAGTGACATCATTGCATGACAGCATGAAATGGTTAGAACAATATGTTGGATCAAGTAAAAATGGAGTGTTGAATGCATCTTACAAAGCAATTTACATTTCAATCTAGAGATTCTTCTTTTATGCCAGGAACAAGTTCTTTTTGCTTGCCTTTTTTCTGTCAGCAAATTTCCTTTTGGACCGTGATTTTTTTTGTGTGATGGAACATTCGGATAAATTGTCTTTAGTAGTGGTATTTGTGGGCCATTATAGGGTGCACTGTGAGTTTGTAATGTTTTGCTCACTTATAAAAACTACATGTAATCTATCTACCCAGTTTTAATTTTTTTCACTCGTTGTCTTACTGTATTTTTGATGCCTGTGATCAAAACGAGAGAGGCGTAGTATGTGCAATTAATGATTATATTTTATGCATATTTACTTACTGGGGAAATCCATGTTGCAGACTCGCTGACATGGACAGGACAGCCTAACAACCCAACAGAAGCAAGGAAGGGAATAATGTGGTGCTTACATGGAATTATGCCCTCACCACTGATGAACAGGCCAAGAGTCAGAATTTTTTCTTGATTCAGTGGTTGAAGTTCAATTCTTCATTGCTGATGTTTGATCAGATTGCTTCAAAAGCATTCATTTCTGTCCTTGACCCTCTTCTTTCCTACCAAGAGCCATTATCTCCACATATTGTGATTGATAAAAATAATAAGACAGACTCAGTTACTTTGCATATTAATAATGTGAGGGAAGATGATGAAGGACAATACAAGATTCGGTATGTAGACAGTGGTGGCAATGTCCTTGCTGAGCTAGCGATGAATTTGACAGTTCTTGGTAAGTGTGTCATGTTACTTTACTGCCTCGACAACTTGTATATTTAAACTACATTGCCTACTTTGATAATTACAAAATTATTTTGTGGTTTATTAAATTTTGTTTCTGGTTTGAAAAGGTTTTTTTTATAATGCTTCTCATTTTAACATTTATGAATAAATGATATCTTTCTGTAATTAATTAAAAACAGGGCTGCTGCCTAATAAAATTTTCCGGGAGCCTTTAGGGCTTCCAACAATCATTAAAAGTTAGTAGCCCGAGTCTAGAGCCCAGAATTGTATTTTAAGTAATTTCAGCTGGGATTGTATTTACAAGAAAGTGAGAATGAATCATGTAAGGGGCCCATTTGGGCTACTTACAAGTACAGAAATTTTGTCCCCCGCGCTCGCAAATAAGGTGCCCCAGGTGACCAGGCGACTGTAAGTTTAATAGGCAGCAACCTTGACAAAACTCTTGATTTACATTTACTGTTTGCTTCTTCTGTAGTGATATATCGATAATTATATGCATGGACAAATGCTAAATAATTAAACGTTGTATTAATTACCTTACCTGTGGTATATTGTCATTCTTTCGCCTCAGAAGTGGTATTTTGAACGATTTTGAAGATCTCGAGTTTGCTGTTTACTGTGCCTCTCAATAGAAGGACAATGGTGGAAGCTAATTTTTTGAATGGCTCCAGCACTGGACGATTTTTCCTGGGAATATCGCATTGCTCCACTTTGAAACTTTGCAGGAGAATGGCCGAAAGATTCACGCTTCTTCTGGTACTTCTCGCTCGAAAATTCTTCCAAATGGCCCAGAGCTACATGTAGCCCTCGAAAAAATCTATATCTCATACCTTCTGTACCGTCGAGATGTGTAACACTTTTCTCATGTGCCAGCCAAGTTCAGCCTCAAACAGGGTCCAATTAATCAGAAACATAAGAGGCAATCAGTAGGCTGGCACACGTGAAAACATCAAAAGTGCTACGAATGTTGACCGCTCGGAAGGGATTTTGATTTTCTTTAAGCGCTTGCTCTGGGCCGTTTGGATGAATTTTCAATTGAGAAGTATGAGAAGAAGTGTGAATCTTTAGGCCATTTTCCTGCGAAGTTTCAAAGCGGAGCGTTGCGATTTTCTGGAAAAAAATCGCCCTCCGTTCCAGCAAAAAGAAATAGGTTCCACCCATGTCCTTCTATTGAGAGGCACAGTAAACAGTGAATTCAAAATTTTCCAAATCGTGCAAAATACCACTTCTGAAGCAAAGGAACGACACTTAAGTACACCGCACGTGATGCAATACAGTGTTTATTTAGCGTTAGGCCATACACTACAGGTGCACTTATCAATGTATTGCTACAGAAGAAGCAAACGGTGAATTCAATACATTTATAATAAAATTACAAACGGTTACACTAACAGATTGTGTGGGCGCCCTGTGGTGCATCAAGCCTGTGGCCATTCCTTTGCCCAATAAGAAATTTTGCTAGAAGGTACAATCTCTCAATTTTTATCATTGATAATTCTTTGATACCGCACAATTAATGCTCACTCAGTTTCGTTTTTTAGCAATTTTGTGTATACTGATTTGGTTTGAAATTCTTTGGAATTTTGTCATATTTTTGCTCTACTACCTTTTAAACCGTCCGTCAAGATGTACATGCATTTCAATGAAAGTGACACTGTATGCATTTGAAGGAAAAAAAAAAAAACAGAAAAGTGTGGGCAATGTGCGAGCCATGCGAGCCATGCAAGTCAACATGCGAGTCGCACAGTTATTGAAAACTAACCGTTTAAAAATGGGTGCTTAGACTTTAAAATACTGTTTACCAGTGCTATTTGAAACAGGCTGGTGCTTAGACTTAAATGAGAGACTCACATGGCTCGCTGGCGCACAGTTTGTCGAGACCTGAACAAAACAGAAATGTAAACAATTACAAAAATAATTCTCGATATTTTTTGCATTGCAGCGGAGTACATTTCTTGTACCTAAAATATTAACTTTCCGCGTAAATCACGATGTCATTTGGCCATGGTTCGCACAATCTTGAAAAGGTGTTGAATTTTAGTACCCATCTTGAAAAGTCCTTGAATTCGTTTGAGGTCCTTGAAAAGTACTTGATTTCTTTATTAGGTCTTGAAAAATCCTTGAAATTCACAAATTTGTTTATGCCACATCATTTTCTGAGAAATTAAATTATTTTGCCAACGAAAATTTGGGCATTTACATGTATGACTAATAACAAGCCATAAGCGATTGCGGTGAGAAAATTCTAGGAAAAAAACGCAAAGGCGTACATGAAACGAAACTGCATCTTCACCTCATTGCACCAAGCTGTTGGTTGTCCGCCACGTGTTTTGCACCGTGTAAATAGTTTGGTTTCTCTCTTCGTTTTCAATTTAAATGGTTAAGCGATCCAAACTGTAGCTGGGTAACAGAATTTAAAGGCGACAAATGCAAGGCTATTTGTGCATGTGTGTGCATGGGAGAAAGCACTCAAAAGTCTCACATGATTGGCGATAAACATAAAAGGAACACTTGTACAACTTCAAGTTTAACTCAGTCTGCGCTGGTCGGTACATTTTTATCCAAAGAAGTTACTTCAAGTTGTGATCTAAGGTCATGCAGAATCGGGTTTCAGTCGTACGGAAGCGAATAACGCTCAGAAAGGCAGCCAAAGAAGGAAGAAGAAGGCTGCTATTAAAAACATCATCATCATCTTAGTAACATTTTTATAAACAATATGATTTTTCTATCTTCAAATACTATTTCTACACCCAGATGCAACTTCAAGTCATGGCCAGTGACTGCTGTCCTTTTAAGAAGTGTTATTACAAAATATTACAGTATAAAATAATGTGACCAACCGTGGCTGGTGAGTGGGACCAAGAATGTCAGTTTATTGAATAAATCTTAGTCCTTGAAAACTGTAATTTGTCCTTGAAAAGTCCTTGAAAAGTCCTTGAATTTCGTTTGCCTTGAGTTGTACGAACCATGTTTGGCAGAAGAAACATAATTATTTAAGATATTGGTACTTGAAGTTCAGTTTGGAAGTCTTGATAAAAAAGTCACTTGCATGCATGATTAATAAACTGTAGGCCCTGTTTCACAACCCTTCATTGTTCATAACCCTGTGGACATAAAAGAACCATGCACACACTACATGTACATGTATTTGCAAAGGTCCTCTGTGGTACATATACAGTGGTTGGTAGGGTACTGTAAATGCTCAGGGATACTAGCTACAGCAAGCTGGGTAAAGAAAGATAATTAATATTATGCATGATGATTGCATTGCAAGGAACATTTTATAAATAAACTGATTTCTTGTGGTATTCCAAAACTAATCTATTGAAGTGCCTATGAAATAAGAAATCACCAAAGTGTATTTGAAAGACTTTTTGAAGAAAAGAAACGTGGTGTTTTCATATTATTTTGAACTAATTATCTCTTATCGTTCCAGAGATATTATTTAAAAGTGTTTGAGTAAAAACTGATGAGGTCATCAGGGGTTCCAAAGGCAAAAAAATCAAACTTGACACCGGTAGTGTACATGAGTCAATGCATAAAATGACATTTTACAGTTGCCATGGCAACAATTGCTTCCAGATCAAGTTTGTGCTAAACTGGTGCTCCCACTTTCTGTCTTAACCAAACATCATTCACTGTTAATGAGTTGTTAAGGAGACCTTACAGCAACATGAGCTCCATGTGTGTTTTGAGCAGGACTGTCCGTCTTTCCTGATTTCAGAGGAAGTTGAGATATTTCTTTTACTACAAGAAGGGACTGGAGCCAAAAGTGTTGCCATGGTTATTTCATACTCTGCACTGTATTGCACCTTTCTTAAGGGTTGCCAAGTTTAAATAATATCACTATTATCTTTCCAGAGATTATTCTTGATTTTGTGATCCATCTTCCATAGAACCACTGATGATGTCATCAATTTGGTAATTTGCATAGCACAAAAGCTCTAATATCTCTGAAAGAAAAAGAGATACATCAAAACTGAAGAGGGCATTCTTTCAGTTATCTCTAACTGCATGTCAAACTACATGTACATGTTCTTATTTACATATTTTGATTAGAATGAAAGAGCATTCCAACAGTTTTTTTGCTTTACTGGCTTGGTTTTCTTGCTTTCAAGAGTCTTATTTTAAGGCTCTAATGATTTTATTTTGTAGATCCTCCGAGCAATATCAGTGCCTCAAGCGACCTAAACATAACAGCACCTGCTAACTTGACTTTGAACTGTTCAGCTAATGGTAAACCAGAACCAACAATTACCTGGACAAGACTCTCTGATAATATTGAAGTCACCATGCCTTTGAAGATCACTGGTAGACCGGATGCAGCTGACTACAGGTGCACTGCTGCTAATGGTGTTGGAACTCCTCTGACTGAAGATGTCTCTATCATTGTTCTGTGTGAGTGACAGAGTTTTTTGAGCTTTGCATTGTACAGTGCATTTCAAGCAAGTTTAAGTGTTCAAAGTCTCTTCATTGACTTACAAATGTATGATGCACCACAAACATTCACTTATGTCTGTAATTGACCCTACTTACTGCTGTAAACATAATTTTGACATCCAACACGAAATGTCCTTTTATGTCTATTTCCAACAATGAGGTGACGGTAAAGGTTAGTGTTATTTTTAGCTTAGGGTCACTGGGTGAATGCAGCTGTTTATCTTTACTTGAGGAGCAGCATTTGGAGAACACTTTGTGATGTTAATTGAAATCAGGATGCATTATAATAATAATTATTTATTGGGGTCAATCCAAACATTTAGTTCTACACCTTATTCATAATCTCATGGTTAAACTGCATTGGCCCTGAAAAGCCCCTGTGGGGAGTGTAACGTAGTCGCTAAGGTGGACAACGAACACCAAAGCACTTAAACACAACGTTTTAATAATAATTTATTGTAAACCGAGTGTACATCAAGCGAAGAACAAGAACACAGGTGGGATCCCGGATGTAAACTAAACTGTATGTCTTTTGAATTAACTCAACATGCATCAATTAACATCGTTACATCTCCCTTCGTTGTTCGAAGGAAGAGAGAATAAAGAAAGAGAAACGTAAATTGTTTCCTAGAGTGATTGTTCGGAGGACATGAACAGTATGGGAAAAGTGTCAGCATGCATAGTCGCTTAGGTATGCTGGTCTTCGTAGGACTCTTCCCAGGGTGCTACATCTTTCGGATTTGATATGTTGTCCGCTGGAGGGCATGGTTCTGCTTGTGTCCTGACCACCTCTTGGGGCATTGATTCAGCTACTTGTAGTACCTGTTCAACTTTGGTCAAGGGCAGAGGACCAGGATCGGAGCTAGATACCTCAATGTCAGGAGGTGATTGTTTTGGAACTTCAGCTGTGAGAAGCTGGTGTTGGCGGTTCTGCGATACACCCTTCTATCGTCACTAATTACTTGGTATGAATGTACACCAACTTGTTTGTCAACCGTTGCTTGGGTCCATTGGTGACTATACTTGGGTGGATGGACACGAACAGTGCTCCCTGGTTCAAGTGGCCGGAGTTCTTTAGTGCCCTTGTTGTAATAGAAGGGTTGTTTTAGTAGTCTGCCAGCGGTAGGCAGGAGTGTTTTGGTACGTTGGCCAGGGAGACGCTGAGCTGGAGATGTTCCTAGTCCTTCTGTGGGGGTGTTGCGGAAGTCAAGGAATCCCAAGTAGGGGTCACTGCCAGCCTCTAAGGCCTTAAGCATGACTCCCTGCGCAGTCTTTACCGTGTTTTCCGCCTTTCCGTTTGACTGCAGGTAGGTGGGGGAGCTTGTGACATGATCAAACTCATACAAATCTTTGAACTTCTTAAACTCCTGTGAGCTGAACTGGGGGTCATTGTCGCTTACTATGTTGTCCGGAATTCCATGCCTGGCCATATGAGGCTTGAGCTTTTCAATTACTTCTTTCAATGTCTTAGTAACAAGCTTGTCTACCTCAAAGAAGTTTGAGTAGTAGTCAGTATTTTGGCCCATTATCTCGTTTATTCCAGACCATGTTTTCTTCATATCGTTCATATGCTGTAAGAAGTATGTGTGGTAATAAAGCTTCTTACCGTGTCGAATTAAGGTTATTTTGTTTCTATAGATTTTGTATTTGTCGACATCCCCTGAAGCAAATAGAGCATTCTTAATCTTTATAGATTTGAGTAACCCTTTGGTAAACTCGAAACCTTACTTGAAGTCTTCGTACAGATGATCACTAGTACTGTCGGGATATTTGGGTCGGATTAATCAGTCGAAATTATTGATAAAACTTGCTTTACGGTAACCGATGCCGAGCGAAACGGGAAGCCATTCTGTTCTTTATCCGTTTGCTCAGAGATGAATAGTTAACAATTAGACGCGTAGCCTTTGTGGGCTACGGTTCAATTGACCCTCGAGGGCGAATGGTCTAATTGTTTTAGTATCACCCAACTAGTCGGACAGAAAAGGCAATAATAACGTTAGCAAATGCAAGTTAAGATATATTTATTTGGGAATAAAACGAATGAAAGCGTCACACTTTTCGCTACTCGTGTACTATTAATAATGATCCTCTAGTAGCGTAGCCAATCAAAATGCAGGATTTGCATCAGTCTACTAGTTGGGTGATACTAATACTTGTTATTAAACTTTCAACCTCGGATATTGCGTTTCTAGCATTCTCATTGGTTCACTTAATCTCGGTTATTAGCTCATATAACGTGTGGCCTAATATGGAAAACTGATTTGCGCCAAGTTTTGTGGTAGTTTTCTAACATCAAAACAGAATAATTCAGTAAAACTTGGCTTTAATTTCCAAGTTGCTTACACGATTTTCAAAAAGTCTCAAATCCTGGAGGAAACGCTGCCAAAATGTTGTATGCGCTTTTCACATAAATGAATTTAACTTACTTTCACCAACATTTCAATGTTATTACATGTACGTCGAAATACTTGTTTGTCATAGCATCCGCCATTTTTAGTATGCGTCTGCATACTTATTCGAGAAAGCCTGGAGCGATGACTTATTACGTCACTTACTCAACCTATCGCTCGCTGCTACTTGAGTAAACAATGGAAACGTGTCTGAAACGCGAAGCTTCGTCTTCTAGCGATCATGATTTCTCGTTTTTCGTCAGAGTACCCCTTTAAGCTTTCAGAATTTCATGAAAATTTAATATAATTATTACATTCTTGCTTGTTGGACATGAGACTGTAAGGCTGTTTACAATCAACATGTGTAAGGCGGCTTACAAACGCCGTTGTAAGACTGCGTACAAACGCCTTGTTTTTAAAAAAAAGACGCTGTATGTAAGAGTCTTGGATGATCTTCTGACTGATTTTATAATTAAACGCCGTCTGTTAGACAGTACAAAGCTGCTGACAATGATCCTAATCAGTATTGTTTATTAAACAAGCAGTTAAGCGAGCTGCGGTGGTTTTTATGGATAAGATATGGTGAATAAGTGAGGCCATGAAGGTCATACATTAATAAATAGAGATCCAACTCGAAGACAAGACTAAACGGGTTAGTTAAGAAATGAGCGATTCTTTTATTTTGATAAAAGGAATTTGGCCAAAAAACAGGTTATCTTTTCTGGATCAGGGATATTTTGTTTTTTACCTAAGTTACACAAACGTGGCTGTCCGGGTAGGCCAGTAATCTGTGGAGGTATTACATCCATAAAAAAGGAATCGCATTTGTAGATTACGGGTGGAGACTTTTGTTTCTGCCAGTTTTGCGTTGAGAAGAATTTAAGCGAGCTCTTTTAATCAATTAATTAATTCAATTAATCAACCGAATTTAATAGTTCCACCTTGGTTGAACTGGCGCTCTAAAGGAGCGAGTTAACATTTTCTAAAACTTTTTTTCTAAAAGTGAATAAATTATCTTGCAAACGTCCATCCAGTGGACGAAGTGTCCGTTAAAATCTAGTAAGCCTTTACTACCTATTTCCAACAATAAGGTAAGGATGAAGGTTATATATCAATCTTAAAGGTAAAGTCACTGCTTACGAGCCAGAAAGCCCTCAGGCTGGTGCTTATTTCCCTGTTTCCGTAGCATGAAGCGACTAAGATATTTATATTCCACCCTGGATGGATATGGATATGTCAATCTTAGCCCGAGGTTTTTTAAACGCCGTGGGGATTCTTGCTTTTGTTGTACAGGAAAAGGAGGCGCGTCTATTGGATTATATCATTACATTTCTGATGGGTTTTTTCTTAACTTGCCTCACTAAAACTGTCAACTGGGTCCTCTAAGTTGTATTGACGAATGTCCGTGACATTCACAGGCTATTCTGCAAGCAAGAAATATCCGATAAGAGTCAACGGGGGTGCCCGTCATTACTTTATTTACATTGTGCTTTAGCTTGCATGATTACACCTGAAAATGTCCATTTAAGCGAAAACGTGACAACCAGAGGTGAAGTCTGTTTGAACGTTATGGTAAACGTCACATGGACAGTTGAAGCAACCAATCCTGCGCAGGGCCATTCCTATCAACCCAGTTCAGTGTTGGAGTGAATTGGCAAGACTGCGCTAGAAGCGTTTTATGTCCTTTTTGCCGATCCTCTCTTCTTAGATCCTGCTCAAGCTTCAGGTTGCAGAGCGGATGTCTCAATACCTGAGGGAAGCACAACACTGTTTTCATGTCCAGTTGACGGAAACCCTGAACCCACCATAACATGGTACATTGGCAGTGAAGCAGGTGGACCTGTGATTTCCAATAAAAACAGTTGGAAGCCGGGAAAGTGGATGTTACACATGTTCTGCAAGTAACTCTCTTGGAACACCAGTCACTGTCACACAATGCCTGAGAATTGGTAAGTGAAGTCATGCGCCTATCCCTTTCAAAGAAGCACTGGTGGTTAACGCTTACCTACAATTTTTTTTTCTGGAAACGCCATGTTTCGGGTGTAAGTAGAATCGGCGGTAACCATCACTGACTTTTTATTAATGTACAACTAAATCGGTGGTCATGCAGTAAGGCCATCCCCATAAAATGTTTCATTTCCCATCGCTCGACCGATCCATTGTGTTGGAAAAGTAAAAAAAAAATTCCACAATCACTTGTAAAGAAGCAAGTACTTTATTTACAAGGACACGATCTTGTCTTATTAACACCAATTGTCTTAAATTATCATCGATACTTCGTTTTTGTAGCCCTTTTAGACATTTGATAGTCCTGTTAATATACATATGAACTTGCTCGTGCATTTTAGTGATTTATTTTCACTTGTAAAGTTTTTAAAGCTTTCAAATTTGAGAACCTTCAAAACATCGCTAGTGCTCAATAATGACAAAATGCACTCGCGTTCATAAGATTTCCTATACTAAGGGCTTCTCTCATGGCAATTGGTTTACGCTGCGCAGTAATGAAACTACTTTGCAAAGCAAATCTCACTATCTTGATTACTCTTAAGAATTAAAAGATACGCATACTTTGTGTCGTGCATTTAACTGCACTTTCAATACATCTCAGCTATCAATTAATCTATATTTTGCGAGTTCTTGCAATTTATTATCATTAAAAAAAAAATTGCAAACGTCTGTCGGCCATTTGGTTTTCATTTATCTCTGTCGCTCGTACGCTGGTAGTTGCCATAAAAATTGAATTTAGACTCCACAACTGATTATAAGTACTCTTTTTGTACCAATCTTTGTTGGGTGTATGATAATCGTAAGGAAGACTTCGTTCTTAGAATCGTTTTTAATACCCAGTTGAGGAAAGTGGCATTTCGTGTGTGTTTATGTTGCAGAACGTATGGAAACTATTCAAAGGAGTGCTTTAACCATCACCAACATGGACTGCAATACTTTTTCAGACCAGGACTTTCGAAAAGAGGTATGGATGAAATGTTCTTGTGCACTCCGGAGCTATTAACTGTAAACTGATGACGATTGATGAAGTAGTCTGTGGTTTTTTTTGGAACAGCCATAAAATGCTTGGACGCTTTAGATGCGCGCATTTCCTTTTCTTTTCGTCATAGATGTGGTTATCAGTGTCTGCTTTGTTCCTTTTTAGGTTAACGAAGCGCTCCCACCTTTTGAACTAAACAGTATTGAAATGGAAAACTCGGTATGTCCATCACTGTCATTCCTGGTTTTTGCACAACACTTTTATCGATGAGTCTCAATTACCGTCTACCTTCTCTGTTATTAGTCGTAGCTATTAAATTTCATTTGTAGACTCATTAGGTCCGTTCTTATATATTTCAGGTTTGGTGGTTAGTGTAATTGTTGACCTGAACTCCTACTATTCCTTCAGGTTGTTGTTTTTTTAAAAACTTGGCCCCCCCCCCAAATTTTTTCAAAATTAAAAGGGTCAGCTCTTGCAGCTGCTGCCAGGCAAAATAAGTTCGGAAAATTTAGTGTGGATCCCAGTTCCATCAAAGAGCTTGATATCGACAGAAATGAGTTCAGCATCTGCCAACTTCTACAAGAATCACAAAAGGTACAAACAGTTGTTATTGA
>NC_090895.1:4130666-4133166 GCF_036669925.1 Montipora capricornis | reverse complement strand
CAATCAAAGAAAGTGGGCGGAAGGAATCTCGAAGAGGAATTTGGTCAGGCTCTATTTTTCGTTTCGCCAACTCCACATTACGTACCACGCGAAACTAAAATAGAGCCTGATCGCAGGCTAGTGGAATGGGACCAAAAAAGAGGTTGTTTATTAATTTTTCCTTCAAATTCCGTCTCAATCTCGACCCCAGAGCTCTTTTGCGCATGACTGCCGGCGATGAAGCAGCGTAAGCACTGGGTTCGAGAATGCTTCCGTCTTTATTAAAATTCAATAATTGTGCAGGGAACAGTTTGGCTTCTTGCCCAGACGTTCCTTGCCGAGGCATTTTCAGAGTTTGTAGGTCGCGTTTTGTACTGTTTAGTACTTACGGCTCTGACCGGCGCTTTGCCTACTATTGCTGTCGCGCATACTTTTTGCGCATCTCGAGATACTCGGGTTTCCTATCAGTGATGCTTACTAATGCAGAAATATTTTCGCGCAGTTTAAAAATATCCGGAGAAAGTTGATCTTACTAAGTACTCTTTGTATTCAAAAAGGAAATTGGGGATTACCACGCATTTTTGAGAGATAATTAAGCTTCAATTTGATAAAGAACGTCATACGTACATTGCTTTGTATGATAAAGAACTTCGCTTTCATATCACTGATGAAGCCTTAAGAATTTGCCGAAACGTCTGTTGAAAAATATCAAGAGTCAGAGGCAAACCTTTTTCCGCATAGAGCTTGCAACATTGTTGGGCACAACTTGCTGCATACGTTTGGCCACCCTGTTGCAATATGTTGGATCAAATTTGAAAACGGTCAATTTTTTTGCGCGATTTTTGGATCAGTGTTGCATGATGTTGAGCTCGTTTGGCCACGTTCACGCAACATTGTTGCACTAGGGCATGCGCGCTAGGTCCACTTGTTGCGCGCCAGGGGCCTGGGCGCATAAACATTGACAGGTTGCGTTAAAAAAAGTTGAAAATGTTGCGTGCGTTTGGCTAGCCCGTTCGATACATGTCGCAACATCATGCAACAATGTTGTAAGATGGTGCGTCGAAATGTTGCGAGACGGTTTGGTTAGGCCTTAATTTGAGTTTTACGCTTCGGGCATTCTACTTCCTTATACAGTTAACCTACCCGTTCCTCCCAGCCTCACTTTTACGATAAGGTTATTACTTCCTTATGTATGGTTATTAATATTCAGCTTGTCCTCGAGGCTTCAGAAATAATTATACAAAAAGCTGTTTTGTCCGTTATGATCAAGCCTCCTGATGACGAGCTAAATGTTATTCTATTTCACATGTAACTGGCATATTCAATACTGGACTGAACATTAGCACCTCCAAACTGTGTAACTTTGACAGGTTAAGGCAACGTAAGGGCCTCTAATACATGGTAAACCGACGATCCTTGCTGTTCTTTTGCTATTTTCTTGCTTGCAATATGAAGTTATCAGGTAAGAATTAGATCAGTGTAAGATAATAAGAATTTTTTTCAGGGAAGAGAATCAATTAACAATGATTCACGAAATTAAAGTGGAGATGAATCAGGGGAGGAATGAATAGTATCCCATAATGTATCATCCATAATGCATAGCGATTCCTTTCATATTATCAAATCATGGCGAAATCAGTATCTTCCAGCCGCAACGCAGACGTGAGCATGGCTGGAGACTACCATGTTGTGTTTACAAACAGACCTTGGTGTCAAGGCTTCGGCTCTTAAGCATATATGCTATACCTTCATTGCGTGTTGGAAGAAAAAATTGGTGTCAATTTAAATGATTTTACGTGTGCTACATTGAAATGTATACAATTAAACGTGTGCTACGTATACATCGGGGAGGCCCGGTGGCCTCGTGGTTAGAGCGCTCGACTCCAGATCGCGTGGTCCGTGTTTGGGTCTTGGCCGAGGACATAGCAAATGGTCAGAAGTGGCTGACAAATCGAGTCTTCCAAAAAGTGCCTATTTTCCTTCCCAACATAAATGTGCTACCTCGCATTCTTTGCACATAACCTGTTACTTCCGCAGAGTGCGAAAGATCTTTAAAGAAGTATAATGACTACAGATAGACAGTCAGGTCTGGCGATGATGAACATCCGCTATGGCAGAGCGATTGACATTGATGTGATCATCAATATCTTTGGCACTCGTCATCCACGCCGCCTTTTCCTAAAAGGTGTTTTGACAGACGAACAGTGAGAACAGAATGGAGCAATTTATGTTTCGTGGAACTTGACTACTGGCTAGAAGCTTTTTGTAGGCTTGTCCTGCCCACTATACACTCACTGCTCATCCGAAAAATGTAACATTAATTAAAACACAGCATGGAGGTCGACATGACAAATTTAGCTTTTTCTCAAACCGGAAGTCAGTTCGTTTACGCATGCGCAGTTGATCTGAGAACGAGCGTACGGAAGGGCGAGGAAACACCTTCAATGGAAACAAGAGTTCGTGTGGTGTCTTTTGCTTGTGAGCTCATGATATGATGACGTCACTTAGCGGAAGTAACATT
>NC_090895.1:4123166-4125666 GCF_036669925.1 Montipora capricornis | reverse complement strand
AATTAGGCATGTCTTGTTGGTGTCAATGGGGTATAAAATGTTCTTTATGGTATTCCTTGGTGATATGTCCATTTGGCGTTTAAGGGACCTTAACGTCCTGTAATCAAGAAAAAGCTTCGTACATACGACCAAATGTTTCATATCACTTCGATTACCTACTAAAATTCTCCAACGTTTTTTTTCCCTTTAGTTCTTAAGTGCAGCTGGCCAAAATGTTCTTAATGGTCAAAATAAATCCATTCGTCGTAGCTAAAAATTACAATTTCCAAATTTCTCCTCGAAATTTCACATTTTATGCGTCTTAGAAATTGCGACAAGTTAACAAAAATTAAGCAGCCATTTTTCCCACAACTGCGCTACTTCGAAGCAAGGGTCCTATCCATGATCCCTAGTTCCTGTTTTCACATAATAGATGTATTGCAACTATCCGAGGAGCACGAAAAACCTGCCTCTTAAAGAGACTAATCAATTTAAGTAAATCAATTAAAATGACATTTAGATGTTGATTCACTTTGGATTATTTGAAAGGGGGAAATTTCTCATCAAAGTCAAGTGTGAGGTCGAAATGATTAAAGTTCCTTTTGAAAAACAGAAGAGTTAAGGTTGCTTTTTATTTTATGCGTTCAAGTCCTCCAAATTTGCGTACAGTTCATTGTTGTAAATATGCATGTTGAGCAGCCTCTGCAAAAGGAATAAAAAAGCACATATTGAAAGATGCTTTTCTTTTTCCATTTAGTTTACAAAATTACATCACAAAAAATCTCCCCCCTCCCCCCCCCCCCCCTCCCTCTTTGTTCAAAACAAGAAGTTATACGTCCCATACATCTCTCACACCTTGCTGCCACCTGTTCGAACCACTTATATGACGTCAAGGTGACCATACTGCTATTCCGTTAGACAGAGAAACGGCAGCCATTTTGTGGTCCGAAGTGACCATAAAAAACACCATCTTTTCCGATTCGGTTTACCCTTTCTGTTTAATTAAGCAAAGCAACATGGCTGTCGGTCCAGTGAGTGAGAATGCTTCGTTATGACTCGTCCGGTTTGTTTTCACTATTTTGTGATGCATCGACCAAAGTGCTTTGGTCAGTTATGTATTTAACTCACTTGAAATTACGCAGCAAAAACGAGCACTGAATTAAAGTATCATCCACGCTCTACGCTCCTGTAAGGTCTACACGTTCAAATTGAAGGACCACTCAGTAGTGCCTTCAGTTGATACTGGGCCATGCGTCTGAGGCTATTACGTAAAAAAGTCACAGCTTGGCGATATTTTCTTTGTCTCATAATTCTTAAGGAGAAGTTTAATACGAATAAAAAAATATTGATAAATGCCCATAAAGCTGCTGAATCAACGCACAGGACATATAGAAGTTGGCTATTGGCTTGCATGAAAATTTTATAAAGAATCTGACCTTGTGCTGGGTTTCCATTTCTTTTAGCTGTTGTGTTAAATCAGCAAATGACGGTCTTGCTTCAGGTTCATTTTGCCAGCAATTCATCATGATTTGATACCTTGGGAATAATTTCATTACACTGTTTCCTTACTGTGTCCTAAGCACAAGTCGTATTGAATCAAATTTTATTTATTAAGCTAACTGAAGGCCTTGAATGCAAATGTCAAGGGCATCCAACTTTGAGATTGGAATACGCAATTTTACAATATTATTTTCGGTCATCATTGTCGTTTGAGGCAAAATAATGACCTTCACTTTACCTGATGTTGGTGTCGCAAAGTGACCCTATTATAATAACATCAACTTTTTTTACTTTGCATACATGTCATAATGTGACACTTGGTGTCTACTTAAGCCTATTAAGAACTTCATGTATTACTTTATGGTTACGGTTCTGGTTAAGGTCTTGCAGATAGTTCAAATGAAAGAAGTGTGCTATGCGCTAAAAGGTATTTCGCAGTTGGCGAACGATTATTTTTCTACATTGAACTCTCTTTGGGACGTTGCCGTTGAACTAAATGACGTAAAAGTAAAGGATAAACAAAGCAGAGTGTAAAACAAACAAAACAGCATTTTTCTTACAAGTCATTGTCCACGTGTTGTGGTTTCGGCATTCTGTAACCTTGCTGAAGCAAACTTGCAATTTTCTTGCCATCCATCCGTGGATATGGAGAACCACCTGGAAGGAAAAAAAAAGAGGAGGAAATGTTTACCCGCACCCACCATCCCTGTTAACTTCCCATCCACTGCTAACGCATTTATGACTTAGATTAGGATACCATTGAATCCTAATTCCCTACTCTGAGACTGTGTATGGGAATTATTCTAGTTAATTATTATTATTTTTTAATCAGCTGGCGGCTTAAGGCTAATCCTGCTTTCTCTAAGTTGATTCGCAAAGCGAAGCTACCCAGCAAATCTGAATACCTATCCTCAAGGCGGCAGTTGACACTTTATTTTGACATCCAACACGAAGTGTCCCTGCCTTTGCTACCTATTTCTAATAATGAAGTAAGGGTAAAGGTTAGAGTTATTTGAGTTCA
>NC_090895.1:4105666-4118166 GCF_036669925.1 Montipora capricornis | reverse complement strand
TCTATAAGACGGACACCTCCATATGACGGACAACGGACACTTTGAAATCGTCAACGGACACTTGTGAGGATCTGAATGTGACCGAAAATTGCGATTTAGGGAAGTTGAATTCTTGTACGTGACTCTTTTTAGCACCAGACGTCAGCTCTTATCTTGTTGACGCCTCCTCAAATTTGTTGTTTCACTTGTTAACCGCGGACTACGTAACAGCACCAGATATCGCCAAGGAAGTTGATGTTTTACAGGCAATAAGGTGGATCAAACAAGCCTGGGATGAGGTACCAGAGAAATGTGGATTTTCCAATGTAGTACAGAATAAAGAGAGATCTGAGGAAGAAGAGGATCAAGACTACGCAGAGCTTGTACGACGAATTAGTAAGGGCGAGACAACATCTGAAGAATACGTAACTGCTGACCAAGGGATTCCATCATGTGAGCGTCCTGTTCATACCACCCTCCCCAACTAGCGACAACGACTAAGGGATGAAGCCCTCGATCTGTATGCCAGCAAAGTTGTAGTGGTTGTAGACAGTGACGAAGCAGGCCAAGTTGTGGACATTAAACCACCGGCTCCAACCATCAAATCCACTACAGAAGCTCTTAGACTAGTTGACGACCTAAAGAAATTCGCTTCCACAAAACTGCAAGAGGAAATCCTCGTATCAAAATTAAGCCGCGTTGGTCAGCGCTTTTAGGATTTTAAACTGTTGCACCTGAAACAATTCACGATCACAGATTTCTTTTCTTCCTAAATGCATGTCCACCAAAGCCATGGCTATTAAAAGCTATTAACTTAAGTTGCTTTTACCAATATTTTTTATTATAAAAACTGACATATTTTAAACTTAGTGCCGCGAAAGGCAGTCCTAAGTCAAGGCGGTTATGTTCCCGTTTGCAGAATGTACTGTTTACTCTTTGTAAAAGGACAAGAGACTCAAATTGTAATATGTTTTTGTTCCATTTTGTGGGTTTCGTTCAAGTAAATAAGTCAAAGCAAACTTTAAACAGACGCGTATTCACTGTGCACAGGTTCAGCATTATTATCTTAAAATTCCTGGGGTCAACTCTCTATTAGCCGATGGTGTCCGTCTTAGAGAGAGTTGACTGTACATTAATTAACCTAGAAAATCGAGGTTTTTTTACGATGTGAAATAATCAACTCATGCTTTAACTTCCTGGAAATGGCAAAATGTGTTTCAGTAATAGAAAAAAACAGTATCAGTCTATTAAATCATTTTGCGTTTTCGCTTTCAAACTCACATCATAAATTCTTCTATCTTTATCTTCTGCAACCTTGTATGGCCTAACGACACATCGAAGGGTAGGCAAAAATGTTACTTCTTCAAATTTAGCCTTCGTTTCTTTTTAGTATTTCTTTCTTTTCCTTTTTAAAGTAATTGCCATGAAAGAAATGAAACATCATTTCGGACAGGCGAGTTATTTTATGGGAGAACCAAAAAGAAAACTGGAGGGGGCCAAATGGGTGATTTTCAAGTTACGCCAGCACCATTTATTGGGTGGGCGAGAACAAAAGGTCTCTCATGAGCTCCTTTTGGCTGTGCGTCACCAATTGAGCATTGTATCATTGCGATCTCGCACCTGCAAACATTCGTTTTAAACTTCTTGCAGGAGAAGGTCATTTCGAAAACGGCTTCTTTTAAAAGAAAGATTGATCGAAATATTTTCGATGATGGCAAATGATCTTTACTATCTTTCCTGCCATAGGACAGGTGACACTATACGCCTGCCGCTCCTCTGCAATTTTTTCCTTAACAAAGAAAACAGCTTTCCTCGATTTGCCAATTTTTTTTTTTTTTTACTGTAAACATTTATACTTTTTTAACGATTTTGTGCCCTTAATGCAACACAGTGACTCATATAGTACTAAACGTTTACAGGAAACTGCAACTTTCCCATAACGTTGAGGCAGACCTCTTATATTTATGTTCAATGGACAAAAAAAAAAACGAAAAAATATCAAAAATACCTACCTTTTCTTTCTAGCAATGCCTAACAAAAGAGGATCAGATTTCCAATAAGTACAAAAGAATGGAGAACACAATCCTGGAAGACACATCAAATTATTCACCTAGCTTTCTGTGCTGCCAGGCTATGACCAGTATTAGAACAATGATGATTGCCACAAGAACTCCAATAATTACCAGCAGAGTGCTGTCGCATGCGCATTGGAATTCTGTGAATATAAATATGGAGTAACATAATTAGTCCACAAAGCAAAAACGAAAAAACATTATACTTCTAACAAGAGTTCCCAAACTTGATAAAAATGATAAATGATAAAAGAGTGGGGTCTATAACACCCATTAGCTGAAGAATGCTCCAAGAGGATTATGTTGTTTGTGCAACAACAAATCCCAAGAACTGGAACGATATGGATTTATTGATAGTCTAGATGCTTTCGAGGTTCGGCTAAAGGAACGCCATCCAGTATGCGTACGTACCTATAGGGAAATCATTGTTTTCACTTTTACCTCGTTAACTGAGCACACTCTTTTCCTTTTTCTGCCAATAACTTATTCGCTCTTAGAAATATAGTTAAAGAGACTCATTCCTGCCACGTCCACGCATTCTTCAACCGAGCACAAATCTCGCCGACCTCTCTTTCTCGGAAGGTATAATCTGGCTACGCTATCTCGCGGATGAAGAACATTGTATGTCACGGGTTAGATATTTCTGGTCTTTCTATCAAGCTCTTTTAACTCTCTCTCACTCCAGTCAATGAATACTGCAGAGTATATAAGGATGGACACTATCCACATAATTTATTCCTTTTATCATATTACCACATTAAGTTTTCATTTCAGCAGTTTTCCCAAACGCCACATGCACTCTTTTTTCGGGCTGGCTTTCATTTCTTCGTACAAAACCCTGTCAGATTCCATGATCCCCACGTATTTTTATAGCTTCTTTTTTCATCGTGTGACTTTATTTGTCTTTCCCCATGCAGGCAATATGATTCCATCAGATTTTGTTTATTTTTACTTTTCCTTTCCCATAACGTGAGTTTTGCATAGTTGTCAATCATCAAAATCCATGCGGATATCTTCATTACACAAAAATACTGTGTGGGCTAGTGATTCAAGGCCCTTATCACGCTACTATCCACAAGGAAATGAAAACGTTTGATGGTCATTCCTTCATACCTGTTGGTTGAGAGGTTCGTGGTGTGGTGGACGTGAAAGTGCTAGTCCCAGGTGAGAGAAGAATCAAACTTCCAACTTGATAAGTACCAAAAGTGCCATCAGAAATGTCAGCTTCAAGTTTTGAAATTCCCTGACTAGGGGTCACGGCATTTTTAAAGTAAATCGTAAAGGATACAATTACACTGCCACTCCTGAAAACAAACAAGACAAAAAGTGAATAAATCACTGTCGAAATAACTAAAGTAGGTTCCATCTACCAACCTCAGTCCTGTCACTTCAGTCTTTAAATAATTGTCGTCATTCTGGTATGTTTTATTCATCTAACAAATGTAAAACCAAAACACTTGTTTAATAGTAAGACAAATGGAGTGTTGACTCTTGAAAACAGATGACCAGTATGATTGCTTTGCTCAGTTCATTCAACAACAAGTGTTGTACTATTCTTCCATCTTAAGCTTCTGAAATTGTGGCAATGCTTATAAAGGAATGCTTCTCACTTCAGTTCTAGTTCTAATTGTGATCAGAATCGTTAATAACTAATTATACACAAAAATTATAAGATTTCCAAAACAAATAGATGTCTAACAAAGTGTTCGTTTAGCAATGGCTTAGTTTATTGAACATTTAGCATTGCAATCTCTTCACTTGGGGCACTTTTGAACAAGGAATTCTTACCCCTTGAAAATAAAAAAAAAAAACGATAGGAACTTCTTATCAAAGAAATTATGTACACTTTGAATAAATAAATAACTGATATTCTTTCGCTCGTCAATTACTAGATTACATACGAGAGATTTTAAAAATGCACCTGTGACACAAATGAATCCACCAGTTGTCTTGAAACTTGGTTACTCAAATCTCTGTATTCTGACAAAAAGTCTCCCATTATCGTGAGGTCCGCATAAACTTGCTTTGCTAAAATGGGACGAGGCAAACATTTGATTCCCCCTTGATTGAAAATTCAAATCCTAGACAAACAGTTATGAATCTTTTCTCTGTTTAAAGCACTGTTTGGCGCGACAACAACAATCTTTATTTACTACATCAATACGAGCATACAGGTCTGACCCACAAATAGCTTCTCCGGCAGTAACTATTACAAGTAGTTCTTAACTATGTAATGAATTGAAAAGCTTGATCTCCTGAACATGGAGGTGAGTTAAGTTATCTTAAAGTGTTCAAATAGCTCAAATGAAAGTTCACTGGATGAAAAACAAGCAAAAAACCTGAACTGGCATTACAAATTTGCTAATATATGAATAATATTGCACCGGCTAACAGTACAAGCCGGCTTTAAGAAAATATGGTTCCTAATCGAAAGTGAAACCACACTGTATGGACTCCAGTACTTCAAGTTACTTACTGAGGTGTCGATTGATATTCGATGGATGGCAGAAAGCTCGTTGAATCACTTTAATTAAGGTCACAACAGACAGTAGAGGAAATGTATGCAAGGGAACCATGTAATAGTCCATTCTATTGTGTTCTTACTTTCGTTATTAGCTCTTTTTCTGTTACCTGCGCGCAGATATTTGTATGTATGCATTGTGTCCCACCCTGGTCAGAGTTTTTCCCTATCCTTGTGTGGGCCCAATTCCATTAGTAGGGCCAACGCTCAAATGGTCTATAGGTGTAGAAAACTAGCACTCCACATTACACTCTAATAGTTAAGTCTTTTGAAATATAAGTGCTACACGGCCAACGTTTGCAAAAACGTAACCCTTCCTTGCGAATGAAGATAAGTTTGTGTATGTATGTCCACCACTTAAACAAACATGTCTTGGAAACTTTATAGGTCATTTGGTGTACACAAATCTGGTCGTACAGGGTTTGACGCGTAAACATTATTTATCCTCAAGGTTTAATATCCCTTGTAAACGATAAGCACAATATTTGCACTGCATCTCAAACAAATTATTTAAAAGCCTGAGTTAAAGTAATTAATGTTAATACAACCACTTACTTGGTTTTCCTGTAGAGGTGGGCGTAGCTGAGGTAGGTTCCTCTAGCACTAAATAAAAAACAACAGGAAGCTCTCAGTAGATAATGACATCAACACTATTCATAGTAAGGAAGCTCTGCTGCATGACAATAATTGCCATTCGTATTGCTTCGTAAGCCTACTGCGATTTTGTACCCTGATACTGTGACAGTAACGTTTCAATAGATCATAGGGAAACACTATTCGAGTATAATGGCATTATGCTTTGATTGGCTTTTCTATGAACAGGATTTTACACAAGGCTTACCAATAAAGTGGAGTGTTTTTTTTAACGATAACGTCACCCATGCATCGGTCCTCTTGTATATCTTAGGTAAGAACTAATCAAAGTACGTGCATTATTGTTCTCATTATATAAACAAGTATTCCGTCTTTTATAACTAAATGTTAACGGTAATACTTGCTTAGGTTTCTGAGTCAAATGTTTTTTTTTTCTGATAAGAAAATGCATTTGTGAATATCATTTTTACTTCTTGATCCTTCTATATTGACTCTCGAACTTATTTTATTGTTTAAACAATGACAATTTTGATGCTCGGTATCCCGGAATCTCTCCTTTAAATATCTTGTATCCGGTTAAATTTTCCCCCAAATATCCCATAGCCCTATGTTTTTACCAAAATATCCTTTATCCCGATAACCCCTAACAGGCCCAACATTCGAGAGTCATTTCCAGATCAAGATATCCTTTTCTTTCAACGAGAAATTGGATAACGTGCAGTACAATCGTGGACACGATTGCTGCCAGGAAGTCAATAAAGTACGAGCAAGCAAGCGTTATCCCCCTACCTCCTCATCCCCTTACAATGTTGATTTAAATTCCGGAAACGTTCGGAAATCCTGGGGTTGGCTTCAACATTGCGTGTGGTGGAGGAAGAGGAGGGTAGGGAGGGAATTAAGAGGCTACTATGAGGATATTTAATATGAAACTTATTAAGGCACTAGCTCCTTTAAATAAAGCAATTTTTTGGCGATCATTGCTGAAGATTTCCCAGGAAATTGTGGCCACCACCGTAGATCTGGAGATAATATATTTAATACCTGTTTCAAAACTAAGGTGAGCTTAATAAAGGGGCTTCGATTTGAATAAAACCATAATAATAGTGAAATCAATTATAAACGGTGTAAAACAGTGTATGCCAGTTTCTATAGGACTAAAAAGTTAGCTTCTGCAAGTACCGAAGCAGAAAATATGTAAAACAAAAAAATCAAAGACAGAAAGCAAAACAACTCCAAATAAATAATTTGGTTTTATCAACGGGGTTGATAATGTAAATTGGCCACCGTACAGAGATTCTAAAAGCTGACGTTTTGAGCGTTAGCCCTTCGTCAGACGCTAACGCTCGAAACGTCAGCTTTTAGAATCTCTGTAAGGTGGCCAATTTACATTATCAACTCCGTTGATAAAACCAAATTTTTGTATACTACTTCCCCACCGACGCAGCACCACAGTTTCTTTAGAAACTACCCCTTCAACTCCAAATAAAGACTAATCCCAAGTGACCAAAAACACAATGCTTACCGGTACCTGGAGAAAGAGCCGAAAATAAGAGTAACTAGTCAACCACATGCCTTTTTTGTCGACAAAAGGACCTCTTTATTATCTTTATAAGCAAAATTGAGCTTACAAAAGCCAGTTCACTCTTAAATCTTTAATTGTTTATCAGCTTGGGGATTATCTTATTGTCTTGAGGATGGGTGATATGGATGGCCAAAACATAGCAACCAAAAATAGCCCTTGACAAAGGGCAGATTTGCTCAGAAAAAAAAAAAAACTTCACAGGGATTAAAAGCTTAAAACCTTTTTGTTTAAAAACTAATTAATTAATTAGTTCCTTTAAATAATGTGAAAAAATGAATGCAAAAAACGTATCAACTTAAGGTGATTCCCTGGTTTTGCACCACGCTTCATTTGAAGCCATCTTGGAATTCGCCTAGTCCTTACGCGGAAAAGATCATTTGAAGCGGATATTTCCGCCTTCTTTCCGCCCCCTCCCCCCCCCCCTCCTTTTTTTTAAATGGTGTTATTTACTCATAATAGGTACACGGCAAACATATTGTAAGGAGAAAATCATTGGATAGTACAAGTTGAATTCAGTCACTGAGTGTTAGTTATACTGTTGTGGTCCGATTTGCTTATATTTCTTTGCAAGATCGAACAATTTGAGATTACTTTACTGAAAGACTATAACCCGAACAAACAAAAACAAGTAGGCTCATCGTTTCAGTCACAGTAAGTAGTTTTTGCTAGATAACAACAATTTTTCCAATTGATCAAGTTTGAACGCTACTTGCGTAATTCAGTTTTAAAAAACCAAGAATAAAGGACATGCAGCGCGAAAACAAACATGATGACCCCATCATTTTATTGCATTTTTTACGTCCTTTGCGTGATTATCAATTGTGCCAAGTTTGGCAAAAATGTGTGGGAGGACGTCATTTTCAAGGGAATTACTTAAATGCTTTTTCGTTTATGATGAAATGAGAGCCTATTTATAGAGGCCGACCTCATCATATGAGCATCATTGACATCTACAGCGTACTTACCTCAAAAATGGTTTACATAAAAAAAAGTGATATAAAAGACTGATAATCGTACCAACAATAAGGCACTGTGTGATGGTGACTGGTGGTCCTAGTGCGTTGATCGCCGAGCAAGTGTAACACCCAGTTTCCCTCGCCTCCATCTGTTTCGCATTGGGAATCTCTGGTTCAATAACCTCATTGTCCTTGTACCATGTTATGTTAGGTTCAGGGTTTCCATCAACTGGACACGAAAACAGTTTTGTGCTTCCTTCAAACACCGAATAATTCCCTCCCCCACCCGTAGATTCGGAAGCATCTATAAAGAGAGAAAATAACAAGATCTCATCACACAAGAGGTTTAAAGAGGTTTGTAGTTTTGCAGAAAAAGGCAATACTACTAATAACATTTTCTAATCGAGATGCTCACTCTAGCAATCTGTCAGATCTTGTGACCATTCATACTGCCCCTTTTATGTTTTAGTATCATCATAATTTACTACCTAAGGCTTTTGACAACTTTTTTTCTCGTATGCCATCCAAACACAATTATAATAATAGGCTATCTTCAAAATCAACTTATTATGTTGATCATGATAGAACTAATTACGGTAAATTCAATTTACACTTCTCTGGTACTTCTGTTTGGAATAATCTGGGTGAAGAATTAAAAAGTAGTTCTTTGCATTTATTTAGGCAAGCAATTAATGATGAAAAACATCGTATCTACCTACGTTTAATGCTAGCTTGGTATTGTCATTTCACTCTTAGCTTATTACTTTTCAAAACACAAGAATTGATAAATGCTATATTACTATCTGGTACTGTTTTTCTTCATTTTTCTTCTTTTTTCTTTCCCCTTAATGTATTTCCTTTAGATTAATTAGATTTATATATGTCATTATTTCATTATTTATCTTCTTATCTACTTCAAGTTATTATTTGTGTGTGTGTGTGTGTTACAACCCAGAAAATGCAGGGTCATAATATATTGAACTACTCAGCCCGTTTAGTTTATTCTGTTCTGAGTGTGATCTCATTAATTTATTGTATTCCGTAAAACTCTTTTCTAATTTGGCAAATAAATAGATGGTTGTTGTTGTAAGAGATGCACTGTAGTTTTCGTTAGTGTACCAACAGAATGCTTTAGTATTCCTTAACAGGAATACTGAAGTGGCAGGCCTGCACATTCAGCTGTTTAATTTGTCTTTAGCTCTACTCATGTAATTCTGTATTATGAGCATTAGATAAAGTGAGGATTGGAAATTTAAATGAAAGTAGGGATCCTCAAGTCTGAAGTGTGGATGGTCAGTGGTGAATGGTGCATTGCAATCCGGGTTGTAAGTAGAGGTCGCAGTAGACTTGTAAGGTTATTAGGAAAAGTTGTCTGTAGTTAATGTTTTCTGTTAAGAAATCATTTGAAAGGCACAGGTACAGGTTGGCAACGGTTTAATGTAGTTTTCTCTAAATATGTATACCAGCTCTCGAGTGTAAGTCATAGGTTATTAATAGTTCGAACAGGTGGTTAAGTACTTAGCAGAGTCCCTGTCGATAGTGTTTTTTTTTTTACTGGTGTTCAGCAATAACATTATTACTGAGATCACCATTCTTCGTCGCTCGTTTATGTTGTGTAAGTTATGTGCCTAGGTTCCTGCTGGCTTCACGTAGCCTGACAATCGCAGCATGTGATCTTGTATACTGCTCCCTGTCTGTCCCTGGGTTCACCTTTGTCATTGAAATCAGTTACTGAGAGTCGCAAAGTCGTATAGGTCTGTGGGCAACGCGTATGTTGTAAAGTTGTTGTATGTGTGCGATAGCTTCAGAAGTTCGTCTTACGTCGTATGTATTGTAGCGTTGGCAATGGTTGTAGTGGTATGACTGTTTCCATTTTGCCTGATGGATGTGTTGCATTTGACGAAATCTGTTCTATAAACGTTCTCCTGTTGTGCCTGACAATGTTGGTCAAAATCAAAGAGGAACCTCCTTCTACAATGTAATTTGAGTTATCATAGGGCCCGTACGTCCCCGCGCGAGCTTTCATTGTAAAACTATTGTTAAAATCCCCGTATGAGGGCCGTACGCATTAGCGCGAGCGGGGCCGGAAAAAGCCATAATGCCCTACTAGGAACACGTACTGCTCCGTGCGATGCGATTTTAGAGGATTTCGTCACTTTTAAACATCCAAGTTATTTACAGCCAGAAAAGCAAATGCAAAGAACATATTAGATAAATTGTCTTTGTAAATTTTTGTTACTTATTTTCTCCAAACTTCAAATTCTGAGTGCTCATGAATAGTGTAAAGAGCCCATATGATAAAATGGTTATTGACAGAGTTTAGGTAGGGCCGGACAGGAAAATATTTGGCCCTCAGTCTTGGCGCATGGACTTCCCTGCGCTCGGTCCGTACGCCATGACCACGGGCCAAATATTTACCCGTCCGGCTCTTCATCTCAGTCAATAAGTACATAGTATTGACCCAAGAAAAAATGCGGTCTGGAAGGCCAGAGGAGATGCTACTAACCCACCCCCTCCCCGATAACTAACCCCCACCACCACCGCCGGAAAAACAAAAGTTATCCGATTTACCTCTCGCTTTTTCGAAATCCTGTCCGTTATCAATTTTCATTTGGTAACACGACGATAATTGAACTTTCTGATAAAGTAACAGACTTAGGTTTCATACTGGACATAAGGAACTTGACGTAAGACAGCATGTCAACGATATTTGCAACAATGCTATCTCCGCGATAAGATTAATTAATCGAATTGGGAAGTACATGCCCCAAACTAATCTTAAACGTTTTGTAAATGCTTTTGTGATTTCCCGCATGGACTACTGCGATACCATTATTTATGGACTTTCTACGGTGACAGAAACCAGTCGGAGAGACCACATTATTCTAGCTAGTGACCTAACAGGAGGTCAATGCAGATTCTTAAGCACTAGTGCTTAAGAATCTGCATTGGCCTTTACTCTTAAACCTATAAAATTCCGAATGGACAATCGCCTAGCTATCTTGCTTCGCTTATCAGTTCTTATAAATCTGTTCATTCTTTACGTTCAGCCAATCATCTACTTCTACAAGTTCCAAACGTCATGACAGCCACTTATGGTCAAAGAAAATTATCTTATTGCGCCCCAACGTCTGAGAGTGTAACTATTTTTAAGAAGAAACTTAAAACATTTTTTGTGACTATTTTAACCTGTAGATAGTCATACGATTTTATTTACTTATCTTAACCGAGATGTGAAAATGTTTTTAGCTTCCCGCTGTAAGCGAATTGAGCATTTTAAATGCGCTGACAAATACTTTGTCATCATTATCATCATCATCATCATCACCATTGTTATTACTAACCATCGTGCAATTCTTGACAGCCACTGATGCAGGGACTCAAAAACCTACATCTGGTGGCTCACTTGAGAATGGTCAAATTTCTCTAATGCTTCATTAATTAAGCTTAAGAGGGCGAAAAGATGTCCTTACACTGCACAGCAATGGTTCGAACTGAAGACCACTTTTCCCCACAGGTGTTGTTTGCATTGCAGATATACTCCCCAGTTGCCTCTTTGCTGATGTTAGTGAAGTTAATCCATTGGCTTGATATTATTACCTCATTTGGATTCAATTTTGACCAGGTAACAGTAGGCTGAGGGTACCCAGACGCATTACACATTAAAGACACACTGCCACCTTCTGTAAGAGTCTCCCTGTCACTTTTAACATGGACAGATACCTGAACTGGAACTGAAAAAAAGAGAATCAAAATGTGGAAGAGCAATACAAGAATTAATGCTTCATGTTATACAAAAATTATAAAGGCAAACATGACAGTCTACATTGTATTGATTAACAACAGTTGTAACTTCAATATTAAGCGCACATTGCAAAAGGCGACTGAATATTTTATTACAATCATGATCAAACTCACCATTAAAGGTTACAGTAACATCAGAGCTTGACACGTTTCCCAAGGAATGCAAAGCCCTACAGCTATAGATATGGTCTCCTTTGCTCGATATGTTCTCAATCCATGTTCCTCTGCTGCTTATGTCTACAATTTCGTGGCTCTTGAAAAGTTGGTAGCTTTCCACGGGTGGATTGGCTTGAGATGCCTCACATGTGAAATTCACTAGCAGGGAAGCGGAACAGTTTTTGTTCTTTGTTGTGTTAGCAACCAGCCTGACTGAGGCAGGGTTATCTGCAAACGTTTTATGGCTGATATTATTGACATTGAGCACTTCCTCTTGCAAATTAAAACTTTAATGTAAATGCAAATCAAATGCAAATCAGCTGAACATGTCAATAGACTACTGGTCTTCTACCACAGCTGGGGTTTATAAATTTGCTGCACTTGTCAGTTTCTATCAAGTGTTTTATTGGCCCAGAAAAGATCCTTGGAATGGAAAACGGTCAAATTAGTGTAGAATAATAATATTATAATTCCTTAATTAATTACTAAGGTTAGATTATTAGAAATGGATTAGAGGCACTGCACGGACGTTTGCAAGACAATTTATTCACTTTTAGCAAAAAAGAAAAAAAGGGTTACATCACTCCATTAGAGCATCAGTGCAACCAAAGTGGTACTATTTCATTCATTTGATTAATTAATGGGCAAATTCTTCACAACTCAATGCTCGTAGAAAAGAGGGCCCTCCACTCGTAACCTACATTGATGTTATACATCCAGAGATAACTGCAGTATTCTGCCCGGTCAGCCACGTTTGTTTAACTTTGGCAATAAAGACACTGCATGCAACAGAAATGCAAAATACATGTAAGGTTCACTTGCAACGCACCACGTGG
>NC_090895.1:4080666-4093166 GCF_036669925.1 Montipora capricornis | reverse complement strand
CCCCAAAACTCTGAAATCTATGACTGTGTAAAGTAATCTGTTTCCATCGGACATCACATGGGCTATAGAATTCTGTTTTCCACGGGAAAATAAGGTACGTTTATTAGAATTTCAGTTTCTAATATTATTTGTGCATGGCTTGCTCTTCGCAACATGTTACAGAGTGGAAATGGTATCGTTATTGAACTACATTGTATCTGCTCTTAGGATGGCAGCGAAGAGTAACGAAATTGGAAATTCCTCAATTAACGGCTGGAACGATCAGAATGAAAAATGAAGAAATGACTTCTTGGACTACAATGTAAGGAATCACGAACAGCGAATCCACCGTCGGATCGATATTTCTCTTCAAATATTATTATGCGTGTCTTCCGCTCAGGCTGGCGTCACTGAACAAAGAGGCAAGGCAAGTCTTCGGCAAGCATTTCAATACTGATCTCCATCACAATCAGTAAAAAGCCTTTATCCATTGCTGCTCATTTCATTTTCTCGCTGATAATAAACACTGCGTTTTGTGGAAGCAGGCCGGAAAAGCTGAAAACAATAGAAGTCTTCCGAAAAATCCCGAAGTCTTCCGACGACGTCCAAAGTCTTTCGAAGACGTATAAACGCGTATAAACGCGAGCCCGCTCCCAGCGCTTTTCACTTCAAAAATCAGAGATCGCGCAGAAGGTATTGTCACTTATTCATTTTACATATGGTTTTCGTTCCTTATATGGGTCTTAGTTAACATATTTTTGGAAATTGTGTCAAGCAAGACGGCAACAACTCACATTTTTTAATCAGGCGTGAGAAATTGGCCCGCAAGCGTGAGCCGGCGTGAGATCAAAGTTTTCAACCCCCAGCCGTGAGACTCACGCCTAAGGCATGAGAGTTGGCAGGTATAATATCTTTGAGAAACTTTGCCAACAAGTGGTCAAAGTCAGCAGACAGTAAGTCCAAAACTTCCACACTTTCCTTGTTTATTGAGGACAAATATCGTTGGAATATTTTCATATCACTTGCAGTTTTCCTAGTACGTAGTGTTTTCACGTTTTTTGTTCTTTTATAAATGTTTCGATTTCGTCTTGGCTGGAACTGTTTCATTAGCCACCGTCGGCACCAACTCGTCTGTAATTTAAGCTTACTGATGTGGCTTCATTTTTTCCTTGAAATTCAAGCTCGTCAGGGCAATAAAATACACTCTCCGAGTGTCCATCGTCACTCATCGTCCTTAGTCTCACCAAATTATTTTCAAAGCAAATAAAACAAATGTGGCCTTTGGATACCTTTTGTTTTTTTCTTTGCTAATTTGCATAATTTGTAATCGGCCCATGGGCATTACTTAGCCCTTATTGACCGAGCAGGAGGTATGGGAGAATCTTGACCGAGGTCGTGAGTACAGACCGAACGCAGTGAGGTCTGTAGACACACGACCGAGGTCAAGATTCTCCCATACAGACTGACTAAGCTCGGTTAATAAGATGTTTATTATATGGCAAACAAGAACAATTTAATTCTTTTAATGTAACTGGTTTGTACTAACTGACATTTAACTTGCAAACGGCGATGAGTGGCGATGAGCTGAACTTAATTCTGTCAAAGTTTGCTCGTCATCCTCTCTTTTGTCATCATGCTGTTTGGCACTTCCATAAATAAATATTGGTAGAAGAAAATACTCAACATTTTTGCATTTTTGCATCTTTTCACCGCAAAACATGACCGGTCTAGGTGCCGGTCTAGATGGGAAAATCTAGACCGCGGTCAATATCGATTTCAGCCAATCAAATTCGTGAACTTGGTAGTTCCCAGAGCCATATAATAAGGGAGATCAGCCAATCAAGGTGCGCGTTATATTGGCCACAGACACTAGGCATATTATAACTAAATGTAACGACCTTTACAACTTTCATTTCATTCTACTGTATTCCACAGTTCAAACGTTATAAAATTACGAAATATACATTCTAAGAAATCAGTAATAGATTTTGACAGCCCTTTTTTGATGTCGTCAAGAAACGTGTGGTGGGGGACGTCCCCGATTTAGTTGTTGGAATTTAAAAAAACACCTTGCCTTATGCATCCAGCATCCAGCTGCATTTTTGAAATGAGCGCTTGGTAATCGTAACCGTAATTGGCACCTGGTAATCAAGCCTACACTAATAATTGGAACCATGCATGAAACAGAGAGTAGTTGTATAAAAAGGATTCAAAAACACAGAGTCTGCATGTTGGCAAAGGTACAATAGACTTCAATGAATGTGATGCTGGGGGCAAGACTGTGAACCAGATACTTAAGAATAGAGAAAGATTTGATTGATATCCTTGCTTATTCTCGGCGGTTTGACTACCGCTTAATTAACCTGTAATGCACTCGTTTAAATGTAAGTTAAGAGGAAAGGATGATGGTAAGCAAATGCCAGTCTGATTTGAAAGCTCAATCTGAAAATAAAAAGCGTTCAGACTTACATTGAACAGTAATTAAGACATCAAAAGTGGCCGCATTTCCAATTCCATTGTAAGCAGTGCATCTGTAGCCCCCTTCATCCTGTTTCCCTGTGATGTTCAGAGGCATCCTGACAATACTGTTATCCGACAGCCTCGTCCACGTAATGCTTGGTTCTGGATTACCATCAGCTGTACAATTGAGTAGCACCACATCTCCCTCAGCAACCGTTTGATTCAAGGAAATAGATATTATGTTTAGTGGGTCTGTCATAATAAGTCAAAGAAAACAGAATAAAATTTAAAATTGTCTAGGCACCTTTTAACTGTAGGCAAAATACCACGATCTTATTTCTTTATTTTCTATCTTCTAAACTTATCTTGTAAAGTTCCTTTTGTTCTCCTACCGGTTTCGTCCGATTACACAGCTGACTTCAATGACTTGAACAATATATCTAGAGGTGACTACGCTAGTATGTTTTTGCTCAGTGGAAATCATGTCCCTTTAGGGGTTTGACGAGCGAAAAAAAACCGCAAAAAGATCACTCACAGGATACTAACCCAAGTACTTGCGCTATATTTAAATGTGCAACCCTTAGTCCCAAATATCAGGAGAACTGTGGTTTTTTACGAAGATAACTTTTCGGAGAAAGACCGCTACAAAATGCGTTTTGACTTTTTCATGATTTTTAACTCTTTAACTTTGTTTTCACAGCCTTTTCTTAACTTTAAACTTGCTATAGGCCGTTTCGGAATTACGCAGGGAACTGGGGCGAGCTTCAAATTTAAACTAATCCATAAATTGACACCATCACATGAAACAACGTTGAGATTGGCTATTTTTTCAAGTTTGGTGCTTTTAGGTCAAAGAGAGACCAAGTTACGGACTTTCAAACACAGACAAAAATCGTTACAAAGGTCTCTATAGCTCTAATTTGAGGCTGCATCCCCCAAAACCATATAACCTCTTTAAAATTTTTATCAGATTTAGGACAACTGGAAAATTCTGTCATGGACCCACTTGTTGGAAATAGGTGAGGTGAAAATCACATAGCACAAGAGACCTGATCGTAAGCAAGCACACTGCTTTCAAAGAACAATCATATGTATGTAGAATTCTATCGGCCTTAAACGGGAAAGCAAACACGTTCGTGAAAATGATGTTGGAGAATATTAACAAAGCTCAAGGACGTGCCTTGATTGCTCCAAGGGTGGGTATGGCATCGTCATGTTCCATGGTGAAACCCCTCAGCGATCTAATCAATATTATAATTGGTGGGTCACATGTATACCTGACACCTGAAAGCGCGGACAGACTACGCCACACCACAAGAAAAACAGTGCATGTTCTTGACAAAAACGAACTCACGAAACACTTTGAGTCTATCGTTCGTGATTTTGTTTATCATGCGTCCTTTGGCGCTATTAACGCTAACAGAGCAATGGAATAAGGAACTTGACAAACGCAATGTAATCGCTGAGATAGCAATCGCTCTAGTTTGACTACCTGCAATGAACTGCTACTGGAGAAACTTTGGTTCTAAGGAATGAACGACAAATCAGTTGCTCTTTTGCATAGCCACATCACTTAGGTATGTGCGTATGAATATGGTCGTACTTTTTCAACCTTGACAGTGTGTGGCAGCAGTGATCCCGGAGGAGTCAATTCTTGAACACCCTCTCGTTTAATATTTTTATGAACGATCCAACTTTGCTATCAAGAGGTGCAAGTTTATCAATAATGTCGACGCCACGAAAATTCACACCTCTGATGCTAATTTGCTCTGGTTTCAGCTGAATGGGATGAAAAGGAATCCCGAGAAGTACCAGGCTCTTTTGCTGGGAATTACTTATTATCATATAAGCTTCAAATTAAATCTGCTGATAAACTGATTCCCATTTCTAGGGAAATCAACTTATTAGATGTTCCACCAGATAACAGACTCCCACATTGCCGATATCTGTCGTAAAGTTGGAGGAAACGTGAATGCACTGAATGGGCTAAGGTATATTTCACCTTGTAAGACGAAAAAAGCGCTGAATCGTGCCATTATCTTTGCCTAATTTCTTTTATTCCAGCCAAGTCTGGTACCATAGTGGGGCCAGAAACACTAGCAAGATAGAGAAAGTAAACACCCGCACTCTTAAATTTATTTAAAAGGACAACAGGTAATTTCCGAGTTCATGCCTGCCTCCACTTCAAAGGGAGCCGAAGTGTGATACCTAGAGAAATCCATTTCCTCCAGTGTTGTCATTTTTACAGCTTACTGTACATACAGTGTATTTTTACCTCGGCAAAAAAAGCGTCCTTCTGCGCAATTACAGAGGGAAAGTCTCGAGGAGGTGACACAGCAGTGACGCGGAAAAGGGGTCAATACTTCCAAGCGGGACCGTATCCCGTTCACAGTTCAATAACAACACTGAAGATGTCTTTTGCACGGGAGACGACAAAGTGCTTGATTGAGACGCTGCATGGGCAGGAGAGAATTCGGATGTCACTGGTAACAGCTGGCCCAAGCTGGGCATCATCGCAGTGTGGTTATTCATGTAAAGAACGAAGCTGTAATGTCCTGGCCTCCAGGGCAAAAGATCAGGAGGATACGCGGAGTTTCATCTGTAGATTAAGAACTTCAACACTCTTCACACCGGTGATGGATCCAAAGGAACGACAACATCAGTGCATTGTAGGGACCAAGATGTCGCTGGAGTTGTTGGCTTAGGGTCTTCACCATTTATCGTAACTTTTCAAGATTAACGGCCGGCTCATTTGACATTGGTGAAAATCATATTTGCCGTAAATTTGTAAACAGAAAAGAATAATACTCACAGTGTACATCGATAAAAACATCTTTAAAAGCAGGCCATCCGATGCCATTATTAGCAGTACATTTGTATCCTCCTCCATCCGCCTTCCTGATGTTCATCAGCGGCATGGTGACAACTTTCCCATCAAACAATCTTGTCCAGGTGATGTTTGGCCCTGGTTCACCAGTTGCTGAACAATTTAGATGTAACTCACTATATCCCTCAGTAACACTTTGATTTCCAGAAATTGCAGTGATCTTGGCAGGAACTAATAAAATAATCAAAATAATAACTACAGATTTTCTCTGTTTTTCATTTGTCAATCATATCGCTGGCTCAAGTTTAGAACCCATTGAGGGCAGCGTTTTCTTTTCTAAGTTGACCGCTGACCAGGCAATGGTTTTCTTTTGGATCGCGGACTCAAGCCAGGTCAGCTCACTTAAACATAAACGAGGCTTCATTTTTCGCGCGCTTTCTGTGGCTGGACGCTGCTACACGGTCATACTACGTCAAGTAAAACTCTGAACAGTCAACGCATTTCGTGTTCAGGAGGTCAACGGTTTGGAAAATATTTTCTTTATACATTTTTTGCCGGTCTCAAGCCAGTTTGACATTACATGATAGCTGTTGTCCACACTAGTGACTACGGCAGTTATTCAAGTCAAGCATCGGAGGGATATAAACTAGGGGATGAGTTTTAATTTGGTTAGACCTGCATTTTTCTCTGTATAGACGAGTTCACGCTCTTGAGTGCATCATGGGTAATCAAGGCAAGATGGAGAGAAATTCAAAGGTTTGGAAGGGAAGTTCAAAATGATGAAAAGTGTTCATGATATGCAATTTTGGGTTTGTTAATTTTCCAAAACAGAAGATGTGCGCTCAAAAGTGCGGCGGAATAAATTTGGAGAGAATGGCTATTGTAGAAATTATTTTGTTAAAAGGAGTTTCTTCCATACCTCTCCTGTAATTCCAAAGGCACAAAATTACAGAGAATGCATGGAGACAAAAAAGGCAAGATTTAGGAATTCCAAAGAACGGATACCAAGTCTAGTTCATCTTAGTTGTGAACATGAACTTACTTGTTGGGTTTATGAAGGCGAAAGTCTGTAAAGTAGAGACATGTACAGTATATTTTACTTTGAATTTCCATACAAACCTTTGAATTTCCCGCCATGTTGCCCTGATTACCCATGATGCAATCAAGAGCCTGAACTCGTCTATTGCAATTTTTGGCATAAGCTTATCTTTAGAGAATCTGATAAGGTTGCATAATCCCTGAACGACCTATGACTAGAACAGAAAAGAAAGTAGAGAGAAAGAGAACGAGAACGACAAAACAGTATACCAGTAATAGCTCAAACCTGGTCGAAGAAGTTACTCCACAAATTCTTTTCTTGGGCAATAAACCTTTTGTTATTTTTATGCATGCATTTTTTTAAGTGGATGCGTATTTTTTAAAAATGGTTTAATCATTTTTTTCCTTTGTTCAGGAATGACACTCGAATTTTTCTTCTCAAATGGAATTAAATAGCAATCATCTGTAGTCTTTTGGACTGAAAGAACTAGTTGATTTTAATTGTTTATTTGTTTTGCTCTAAAATGCGAGCGGACAACTGTTTTTTTTTTACTCCGTTTGCTTCGAATTTTTCTTTGATGTGCCTCGACAGTGATTTTGCCCTTGTGTTATAAACACGTAATCGCAATGACTTCTCGTAAAATTGAGGAGAAACAAAATACGTTTTTTTTAAGTTTGCTTAAAGCACGTACAGGTAGTTTGTCTAAAGTTTGTCCTTTCTTGGTTGCCGTATTCTGCCGATTCTTGTTCCAAGCCACGCTGGCGTATTTCAATGAGAACAAATGAAAATGTCAATCATCTCGTTCTCAGAGTTCCACAGTTTATTACATCCATTTAGAATCACTGGTGATCCTTGCAATCTTATTGGCTCTCAGCAGTGCGATTTATTCCCAAACCGCACTACTTTTTTATTATTTTTAATCGCACCATTTCCCCAGCCAATGAGAAAGGAACACTAAAACAAAACAACCAATCAGGGTCCGGTTGTTCGAAAGCTGATTAACTTAATCCAGGATTAGCGTAAACTTTTGTAACGTGTTTTCAACTTTTTTGTAAAAGTTTCTTTGGTTATTTTTGTTTCTCAAGCTTGACTTCTTCTAATGTAAATTTTTGCCGACTTTCAGCGTTGAACAGCATGTGGGAGTACAGAAATAAACTCCTTGGTTAATTTTTAATCCGTGATTAATGTTAATCGGCTTTTGAACAACCGGGCCCAGATTTCCAGGCTTGTTTAAAGTAACCAATCAAGTTACAGAAAAGTGAAAGACAAAGAAAACCATGTTGTGGCGAAATTTGCAAATTTTGTTCCAACTGGATCAGTAAAATATTGATTGTGACTAAATGGATGTAATAAAATGGTAATCGAACTTCATACTCGTGATTTCAAATCGAACTCGCGCTGCACCCTCGTTCGATTGTGAAATCACACGTTTGATCTCAGACCAAATTGCACTCCACTCAGTTCAATTACCATTATAAATTTCACTTGAAAAACCAATATTGCACTCATCGCTTTGTGATTCATGCGATATCGGTTTTTCGCGTGAAATTTAACGTGAAATTCACTAGGCAATGAATTTTTCTATAGACTGAAGAAAGCGAAGAAAATGATTTAATTAAGAGGTACCCAGAAACACCAAAACGCGGACAACTCAGAAACCCTTTATTTTCGCTAATAATACACATAAAAAAAATTACTCCATTCTGATTACATTTGGGCCTTCAACGGTACTTGCGTTATCGAAGGATTCCTGGATGTGTCCTGATTGTGGCTTACCGATGTTTTTGGACTTGTTCTTTTAATAAAAAGAGATTTTGTACATAACTTAACTATAAAACATTGCGATAAAATATTAAACATGGTTAAAAAAAAGGGTTAAAAAAATTTAAAATGCGACGTTTCGACTTAAGTCATTATCAAGCAATGAAAATAACAAAAAAATGAACTCAAATATATAATAAATTTAAGGACGGTGCCTACTATTGTCATTGCGCATACGTTCTGCGCATCTCGAGATACTCGGGTTTCCTATCGGTGATGCTACCAATACAATGATATTTTTGCGCGGTTAAAAACTATCCGGAGAAAGTAGATCTTAGTAAGTACTCTTGGTACTTCATGCTTGGTACTTCATACTCGTGATTTCAAATCGAACTCGCGCTGCACCCTCGTTCGATTGCAAGTGCCTTGTAGTAAAACCTACATAAATCAGCATCACACTGATCACATTTAAAATTATACACAAAGCATTGATTGTTAACTAAATCAGGCTTCTTCTCCTTTGGCCGAAAATCTGTTGAATAGGTTTACTGCGAAAGATAGGTTGAATGTCGATAACGATGTCAGAACTGAAGGATCTCAACTGCTCCTTCACCATATTCATCGAACTCTGGTTCTGGCTGGACTCCTTATGATATTATCATCATTAGATTCCTTATAAATATTATCAAAAAAGCTAGAAAAGCAATTCAACACACGATCTAGTATTTATTATCCACGCAAAATTGAATCCACCAAGTAATTTTAAGGGAACCTCCAGTCTTACTACAGAATAAACCGAAGGAAATTATTTTTACATACAAATTTGATCGAAATTTGTTTATAAAACAGTGTTTATATCAAGAAAAGTGAATTTTAAAATCGCTTGATTTCACTTTGAAATTTCGTGGGCGCAGCCATCTTGTAAATTGTGACGTGTTACGGTTGCCCTATTGTTCTGACACAAAGAGTTTTTGCTAATAACAATAGGGCAACCGTAATACGTCACAATTATTCAAGATAACGGCATCCGTGAAATTTGGAAAAAAAAAGGTGATTCTAAAACTTATTTATTTCGGATGCAAACTCTTTCTTTGAAAAAAAAAATTAGACTGATTTGACCGTAAAGGTTATTTCTTGTGATTTCAAGTTACTTTTAGTTGAAGTGGAGGTTCCCTTTAATAAGAAGATGCATTGCTACAAGGACGCTGCTTTCGATGGCTTACGTCTGTGTTTTCGAAATGCTAAGTGCGACGGAGCTTTAACCGACGATATAAACACCAGTTTGGAGAACTTTCAAATAAATTTTTCAAAAGTGCTAAGGAGTTTATCCTCGTAACCGCTTCTTTAATTGTTCACTTCGACATGCTAGACCTCCATATCTCTGGAAAAGGGCTAACATCTAACCTGTACACATTAGTGGTTACAAAGAGCAAGTTATCAATTACCGGTCAATTTCACTCACAGCGGAGCTCAGGCCCGCGAAGTGCGCCAGCGGAGCCCCATGGGTAAGATTTTTGGGGAAATCTATCCATGCGAGAAATTTTGGTTAATACGTCACGTTCGTCCGTCCGTCCGTCCGTTCGTCCGACCGCCCGCCCGCACAGACTGGCGGGGTGGGGGTGGGGATTCAGGACAGCCTCTGGGGACAGGAGTGTTTGGGCAATTTTCCTTTGCCGCAAATTGCGTGGCCGCGTTGTATTTGGCAACCAGCGTTTATCTGGCGGGAAATGATATCAATGACAAGCATTGGGATAAAGAGCAGAAAAGAGCATGAGAGGAGAGGTGACAAAATTTTAAGCGAAGAAATCCTTGAGAGATGTCGAGGAAGGAGAAGAAGAGAATATTTCAATGGAAATCATCGTAAAGCTGAGAGAAATAGAGCGAGAGACAAAACACATATTTGCAAAGGTTAGCTTTCAGGTAAGCTTAATGTTTTCCTTCTTTAATAATAAGCTTATATGCCCCGCTCCCTCACATATTTTGTAAAACTAGCTATAAAAGGAAAAAAGCCTGAACACGTTTGCAATTCCGTGGTGAAAGAGATTCTGATATATTTCAACAATCACATTTATAGGCTTTTTGTGTGAAATGGGAGTCCAGTTGTGACCTGCTTCGTTTGACTGTGAAATTGCAGTCAAGGAAGCGAATTTACCACACTTAAGGCTGACTTTTTCAGAATTATTAAAGATTTTTGCTGTTGTTCTGAACTGAAGAGAAAGGAAGGAAGAGATTACTGTGTATGCAGTTTCAGCTTTAATTGTTAATTAAAATTGTTACTTATTGCTTGCAACGCTTGTTTATTTACTGCTGTCAGCTCAGAGGTGTTTGATCTGTTTGATCACTGTAGACTGTACACACTTATGACGATTAAACCTTTACTTTATACAGAAGCATAATTTTTTCCATAAACACTACATTGCTTTCTGGGGTTAGAGACGGGAGCTCCACTTTTAGGCTCGGCTAAATATATACATTATCCGGTCCTGCAAAATGTTTGAAGAGCATTGTTCTTTCTGCGATTTATGATAATGGGGCACTATTTTTCCCTGACTGGCAGCAAGGATTCATTAAATTAATGAAAGATCTTGCGGAACCGAACATGTGCTAACCAACCATCACTGGGCCAAGTGTTTGGATGAGGGTCGACAGCCAATGTTGTGCTTCTTGACTTTGCTAACGCGTTTGATCGAGTACCTCACGACATTTTACTACAGAAATTATTTAATTTTGGCATTGGCGGTTCCCTGTTAAAGTGGTGTGCCAATTACTTTTCTGATCGTTATCAGAGAGTTATCCTAGATGGCCAGCACTCTTCCTGGTCTATTGTTACACCAGGAGTTCCCCAGGGATCTCTCTTGGGTCCTCTTGTTTTCATTATTTTTATGAGTGATCTTCCTGACGTCTTACATTGTCCTGGTAATACCATCGCCCTTTATGGCGACAACTGTAAAATGTCGAGGTTAATTGACAGTTCTCATGATCATGCATAGTTCCAAGAAGGACTTAACAATCTTTGGATTTGGAGCAAATCAAATAGGATGTGTTTTGATGTTAATAAATGCAAAATAATGAGGATGTCTCAAAGAGTGCATCCAGTACAAACTTATCTTTGTATGAACGAATCACCTCTTGACGTGGTCTCTCAATTTAACCACTTGGGTCTGCTCGTCGACCGTCACCTATCCTGGAATGCCCACGTGAATAGTATTGTCTCCAAAGCTAACAAGCTGCTTTTACTGATATCTCGTATCTGCAGGGGCTTTGCCGATGTCACAACTCTCAAGACACTACACTGCTCTTTCGTTCGATCTCACTTGGAGTATGGCTCTGTTATACGGTCCCCGTACACTCGACAGAACATTGACATCATAGAACGTGTTCAGAGAAGAGCCACCAGGCTTATCCTAAAGTCAGGCATTGATTGCGCCTCTCGATTAAAGACGCACTCGCTTCTACCACTGACAAACAAATATATTGGTTGAGAAATCAATTAAATTACTGCAAAAAGTCACATTCACATTACCAAGGCATAGAATCAACACCAAGAAACTAAAAATAGATTATCAAGACGAACTATTTTCTTAGAAGAAAAAAATATCACTCAGAAGTATAAAGATCGAAATCGTAAGCCTAATATAACAAAACCCATTGCTAAATGGAGTATTACAGGAAGCCGCCTAAAACAGGCATTCACTCAAATATGTACTCGGGAGAGCAAAACTATAATAAAGGCAAAAGAAACTAGAGCTGGACCACATAAAAGGGAGTTGTGTAGGCTTGCCAATTAACACGAGGGAGGAAGGAAGGAAGAAAGGAAGAAAGGACGGAAGGAAGGAAGGACGGAAGGAAGGAAGGAAGGAAGGAAGGAAGGAAGGAAAGGAAGGAAGGAAGGAAGGATGGAAGGAAGGATGGAAGGAAGAAAAAAGGAAGAAAGGAAGAAGGAAAGGAAGAAAAGAAGGAAGGAAGGAAGGATGGAAGGAAGGAAGGAGAAAAGGAAGGAAGGAAGGAAGGACGGACGGACGGACGGAAGAGAAGGAAGGAAAGAAGGAAGGATGGAAGGAAGGAAGGAAGGAAGGAAGGAAGGAAGGAAGGAAAGAAAGGAAGGAAGGAAGGAAAGAAGGAAGGAAGGAGGAAGGAAGGATGGAAGGAAAGGAAGGAAGGATGGAAGGAAGGAAGGAAGGAAGGAAGGAAGGAAGGATGGAAGGAAGGAAGGAAGGGAAGGAAGGAAGGAACAAAGGAAGGAATGAATGAAGGAAGGAAGGAAGGAAGGAACGAACGAAGGAAGGAACGAATGAATGAAGGAAGGAAGGAACGAACGAAGGAAGGAAGGAATGAAGGAAGGAAGGAAGGAAGGAAGGAAGGAAGGAAGGAAAGAAGGAAGGAACGAAGGAAGGAACGAAGGAAGGAAGGAAGAAAGAAGGAAGGAAGGAAGGA
>NC_090895.1:4075666-4078166 GCF_036669925.1 Montipora capricornis | reverse complement strand
ACGTGGATTGTCTCAGTTCGTTACTTTATTCGCTAATAATTCATGAAATGTATATATCACACCTACACGTATGTCACACGCATTGAAGGTAAATCAAGGTACAAATAAACATATAAATGAAGAAGGATAGGCCATTACGTATCAGGTGAAATCAAAGCTTTGATTCCCCACCCCCCGGGCATTTCAATTTTGTTTTTAAATTATTGTTCAAATTCGCCCCTCCCTGAGCGAAAAAGTCGTTCAAGTCCATTTTTATAGGTGATCAAATACTCGCTGATGGTCAATCCAACCAAAACCGAGACCATAATATCAATTTTTAATATCTCCAAGACTCCAACCCAAAAAAAACCGCTTCTTCTTCCTCCACGGTTCCGTCTTCATCTGCATCCTACCCAAGTTCCATAATCCAGCTTGATAACAAAACAGCCAAAAACACAGAACAGTTCCGTTTCCTCGGCGCTCAAATGCGGTTCGATAACAACGACACCGGTGGCGCAGAAATCAACACGCGTATTGAACAAGCTAAGGCCAAATTTGCATACAAAAAAAGATTCTTCTTCAATTACAAAATCAGACTTGCTACAAGAACCCTAGTCTTTAACGCCGAAGTGAGGTCCCGTCTCACCTACGGCTGCCAATGCTGGACGATTACAGCGCGAAACTTTGACAGAATCGACGCTGTGTAGAACCAATTTCTCCGTTCGATGATCCGAAACGGTTGGGCCCGCGCTGAAAGCGCAAGTAATAATGACGAGAATTTCCGGTTCAAATGGTCAACCAAGAAACTCCACGCCGCTTGCAACACTATTCCAGTACAGACTACGTAAAATCAGTTCAAAGGAAATGTCTCGGTCACCTAATTCGCTGCTCGGACAATCAAGCCCAAAAACAGTTACTATTCACGCTAGATAAGCGTGGTTTCTACCAGAAAGTCCCAGTCATTCACTAGGTTTCGAAGACTCAAAACATTGAGAAGGACCGACTATTTACAGCTGCCGTGAACTTGCGATATTAAGTGGTTCCCGTCCCGATGGATCTGGAAAGATTCGATGAGCTAAAACAATAAAATGCCCCCACCCCGGGAAATTTTAAAAAGTCATCATATTACTCTACTTTGTGGTAGCTTTCTAATGCTCTTGAAGTTGGCCGAATCTGTAGACAGGTTGCAATAAACACTACAGTTTTTATTCTATTATTCTGTAACTGCTTCGCAACATCTAAAAGAATTTTATGATCACGAATAATTAACCTAATTTACCGTACTAACTTCACAAACATTCAACAATTAACTATCACTGGATATAAATGCAAGCTTGAAAATTCAGGTAGTTTTTCCATTGAGGAAAAACTTATTTTAAAGAATTTTTGAATTTAAACCTTTTTATATCTGATCTGTTTCTACTGAATACTCTTTAGTTTGTTTTTCCTCAGTAAGCTTCAATAATCTCGTCCTTAATATTGTCATGATATTCGTCGATGCAAAGTATAAATGCAAAGCTGAGAATTTATGAAGTTTTTAATGAATATTAAAAATTATATTTATGAAGAGGACTTCAGCAACCGTTGGACACGTGATCGACTTTCTCTAAACAAAAACCACACTTGCTATAAAATTCCCTGGCAAACGCGTCAAATGCCCGGGGTATACCCTGGAAGAGTGGTAGTGAAGCATCGATTGGGGCTTCAATTTGACCGATATATTATTCTGAAATTCGAAACTGATAGTCTTATCTTTTCACAAATAGAGCTAGGTGCTAGGTCACGCAATTTTAGGCAATTTCAGCACTGATCGATCTTGGACTGCCAAAATCCTGAATTCAAGATTTTGGAATTCAATATTTTGGACTGCCAAAATCCTGAATTCAAGATATTGGACGGCCAAAATCCTGAATTCAATATTTTGGACTGCCAAAATCCTGAATTCAATATTTTGGACTGCCAAAATCCTGAATTAAAAGAGTTATGACTTAGAGTTAGAGTTAACGACTTCCAAAATCCTGAATTCGGGATCGAATGCTCATAGAATTAACTAAAATATCAAAATAACTGTTCAAAACTATAGAAGAACTCTAACAAAACACAGGGAAGCCAAGAAGGGACATGGATGGACAGAACTTAATTTCGTTTCGCAGGTGCATTCATTCATTCAGGATTTTGACAGTCCAAAACTTAATTAACTTAGAGCCAGAGGCTGAGAAATCAAACGCCGAGTTACCCCAAAGCAAGTGTAATGTTTTCAATTTGGGCAACTGCTCTGTAGTATTTAAAATGTAATAATATGAATGTGTATTCTAAGTAAGATAAATGCAACGCTGTTGAAGTAAAGTGGTTGTTTTGTTTGTCAGTGCGTGAAATGGAAGGCACGTGGGTGTGTGCGAGGGGAATATTATTGAAATATTCACCTAGGGGATTATCAACTTTAATAATCTCCAACGGGGTTATTAAAATATCAGCCCCGCATTTCCCTGTTACAATTAAAGCCACCCCCAGCTTTTCAGAC
>NC_090895.1:4038166-4070666 GCF_036669925.1 Montipora capricornis | reverse complement strand
TGCATCAATACGAAACATCAGCAGCCACGTCGACAAGACGTTAAGGCTCCTTTCTTTTAGTTATCTATTATACCAGTTTTATAGCGAATTCCGAAGTTAGGAGCTAAATTTGAGTTCATACACATGAACTGCACGAACTAAAGTAAATAAAGCACAAGAGTTCAGGTGCTTACAAATACCCTACCTGCTGAACTTGGGAAACATAAGGCGATTATGAAAAAGATTATTGTCCATCTCAACCGCTTCTCCATCGAAGAGGTATCTTGAATAGGCCACTTATGCCGCCATCAAACAAAAACTTCCGGTACCGAAGAACTTGGGTCATATATGAATTAATTAGTATCAAGAACTGGCCTGTTGTAGTGGGTCCAATTCCTTTTGACAACTTCAAACAATAGCCTTTTATTGTTAGTTGCGCTCAGGAAATTAAGGCCAACAATGACGCGAATATCAATCATGAATCTTCGGTAAGTTGTCGGTATGACAAATTAGCCGTTCAGGGAAGAGAACGTTGAGTTGGAACGTTGAGTGAATTGAAGAAAGCGAAGATTTATTGTCCGTGTGTTTCATGCACCAGTGAACTAATACTCTTTAATTCTGTGAAAGTTCATGAACTCCCGCAGAGTTAAAACATATGGAATCGGAGTGAAGTTTTAAATTGCGAAATAACCTAGCTTTGTAATTTTTTACGTTGGACCTGGTCAAACGGCGGACTTCTAATTTAAAGAGCGCTTCATTTAAACTTGACTATTCGGTCGAACGCTCTCTTAACATGAGATAGATAGGTAGATAAATAGATAGATAGATTTCTGATTTTGTTCACGCAGTGTTAATGGAGAATCTCGCGAAATGTGGGTACAGTGGTCAACCCTGTTTGGAATCGCCACCGAATTCGAACGCAGTCCCACAAGAGATAGATAGACAACGTATTTTATTCACCTAACTGATTAGAGTGTAATGTGTAGTGCTAAATGGCTACCCCATATGAACTAAGTGAGCGTTAGCCCTACTGATGGAAATGGGCCCACACAAGGACAGAGAAAAACTCTGACCAGGGTGAGTTTTTCTCTGTCCTTGTGTGGGCCCATTTCCATCAGTAGGTCTAACTCTCACATGGCTCATATGGGGTAGATACTTAGCACCCCACATTACACTCTAATCAGTTAGGTCTGTTCGGATATTAGTGCTACACGGCCAACGTTTGAAAAAACGTAATCCCTCCTTGTATTTTATTCACCGTTTGGTTGCAGTTAAGGAGAGAAGCTATGCGATGTGAAATTGATCGTAAAGTCCTCGGGAAATCCGTAAGATTCGGCCAATCCGAACCCTCCCGAAAACCTTTTGGCCAGCCCTCTCGGTTCACCTTGCATTGAAATGTTCATGAGGTAGGACCTGCCCGAAGAGTTTCCCAACGGGCACCGATATAGCCGGGACTCGAGGATTTTCCGGAAACAAAATTGATATCACACTCGAAGAGGGAAGTTATGTGATATGATATTCATGGCATCTTCGGGAAATCCGTGATATCCGCGTTTTCCGACCCATTTCAGAAAATACAGTCAAACCTCCCGAAAGCGGACACCCTCGGGACCAAGGGTAAGTGTCCGACTACGGGAGGTGTCCGCTTATGGCAGATTGAAAAAAAGTGCAATAGAGGGCATATAATAAACCAAATCAAGTCTTTTAAAGCTCTTAATCAAGACAACTTGTAATTGTGTTTCAAGGTGTAGACAGGCCAAACACGAGTCCTATTGGTCAAGACAGGAAATTCAAAGACCTCAGAAATTTGCTCTAACAAGTACATCTTTCAAAAACCTCGATGCCTTTCTATATGAAATAGACCCTTCCACGGTTAATGACGCCATCTGCTGAGGGGCAAACACGGCTAAAATAGCAATATTATTATGTATCATGGGGATTTTGGCCGCCTTGGAACGCCTGTAACGCCCCTACAAAGAGTCGGATTTCCACAGTGTAAGTGTCTTTTAAAATACATTTATACTGATATTATTTTTATGAAATAATAAGAACAGCTTCAGGCCACAATGAACATATACAAATCTCAAAGATTTCATACAAATCCTTCTAATCAAAATCATGCAAATTTCCGCGAAAGTAGAAGCAACATGAGAAGATTTTTAATTCGAATTTACGGACGTCGTACTTTCATTGATGGCCTTATTAACTGTTGCATAAATGATATCAATAAAACTATTTAAAGTAGTGGCAAAAGTTGGAAATCCGTCTCTTTTTAGCGGTGCTACATCGGTCCAAAGTCCGCAAAAATCCCATGCATTTACTTTAAATTTAGGCGTGTTCGCCCTCAAGCCAAGAATATATCTCTCGTTTACTGTTCTAAGCCTAAGCGCTCGTTTCATTGATCAGGCATAACCACTTTTTTTATTTAATTTAACTTACCGTTTTACGTGTATTCTAAAAGTTTTACCGTTCGGTTAACTTCACTTTCAAAATTTACACATCATAGTTACTTTTATTCAGTCTTGCACTGCTACACATGTATATATTTCGTTCTATAAGTCATGAGACGTCACAAGCGCGCTGAGAAACAAGCACGCTACACAATCATGCATATGCCTCGTTCTTTTTCGCCACGATGGTAGACAAGTGCACTGAGAAATAGGCATGCTACACATGAATGTCCCTCGTTCTTTAAGCTTTGAAGCAGAAACAAGGAGCATTATTATTCAGTCTTGCACTACGGGACTGCAGACCGCGGTGGCAGTCCCTTTAATGTCCTCATTATTTATTGTTAGAAATTTTCTTGATATTGTTCAATGTCCGCTTATGAGAGGACGTTTTAGACCCAGAATGACGAAAAAGTGTCGCGTAAAATCGGGAATGCACAGTCTCGCACGACATTTTTTCATCATTCTGCCCTCCCGAGTCTTCCAGCCGTCCTGTTGCGCAAGGTCCCTATAATAGGGAGCTTTAGCAACGACGACGGGAACGGCAACGAGAACGTCATGTAAAAACATAAATTCACGTTATTGCGATCACTTCCAAGCCTTTTAATATGACAAAGGTGTGGCAGTCCCTCAGGAATGAAACCGTTACGAGGGGCGCTTATTTTATGGGAGAAAAACGAAATTTTATCTCCAAGTGCTGACGTTCTCCATAACACCTCAAACTTGGTAATTTCACGTTGTTGCTTTGCTGACGACGGCAAAGAAATGGACAAAAATGAAAAAAGCACGTGCAGGGCGTGCAAAGCTATTGTTTTTGCCCACTGAATATGCAAATTTGTAACGTTCTCGTTGCCGTCGCCGTTGTCGTTGCTAAAGCTCCCTAATGGGGAGCTTACGAAACGAGGACGACCACGGCTACGAGGACTTCATTTAAAAATACGAGTTCGCGTTATTCATATAACTACGAAACTATTTCATGTCGTTTCGCGTTAAAAATGAGTAATAACTGTTCAGGAATTAAACTGGTATGAGTGGGTTGGACGAGTACAGAGAGAACTGAAAATTCATCGTCATGTGCTAACGTCCTCCACAGAACCTTGAATTTGGTCATTTCACGTCGTCATTTAGGAGATGACGGCAAAGAAATGTACCAAAATGTAAAACGCACGTGCAGAGCCATTGTTTTTGCTCACTAAACCTATTGTTTTGTAGCGTCGTCGTTGCCGTCGGCGTCATAGTTTCGTAAGCTCCCTAGTGTCTTGGTGACGACGGCAAAGAAATGGACAAAAGTGAAAAACGCGCGTGCAGGGCGTGCAAATGTATTGTTTTTGCCTCTAAATATGCAAATTCGTGACCTTCTTGTTGCCGTCGCCGTTGTCAACGATTTTATGTTGACGTACGTCTGTTCAAAAATTGAAGACTTTTTTTATTCTAACCACATTAATTGACGTTATCTGTAATCTATTACTGAACAGATGATACACGGCAATATGGAATCCATTTGTTAACGAAAACACAATTCTAAACAACTTTAAAATATCCGAGTTTATTGACGTTCACACGTCTCATAAAAATTAACACCATTCTTCTACAATTGTGAGTTCCGTTTCGGATTAGCCTTAGCTAAGATAAATCAGTTAATGGATGCGTCAATAGAGCTATTGTTCCATGAAAGACTCTTGTATATTTACAAAGTAAGTCTTGTCTAAGATGTGCTTAATGGTAATACTATGTGATAAATCCATTCGGCGTTTAGGGACCTGTAATCAAGAAAAAGCTTCCTACATACGGCCAAATGTTTCATATCACTTGGATTACCTAACAAAATTCTCCAACGTTTTTTTCTTTAGTTCTTAAGTGCAGCTGACAAAAATGTTCTTAATGGTTAAAATAAATCAATTTGTCTTCAGATTTTATGGGTCTTAGAAATTGCAAAATTAGCAGCCATTTTTTACACAAATGCGCTACTTCGAAGCAAGGGTCCTATCCACGATCTCCAATTCCTGTTTTCACATAATACATGTATTGCAGCTATGTGACGAGCACTAAAAACCTGCCTCTTAAAGAGAATAATCAATTTAACCTAATCAATGAAAACGAAATTTAGATGCTGATTCTCTTTGGATTATTTGAAAGGGAAATTTCTCATCATAGTCAAGTGTGAGGACGAAATGATTAACGTTCCTTTTGAAAAACAGAAGAGTTAACGTTGCTTTTTATTTTATGCGTTCAAGTCTTCCAAATTTGCGTACAGTTCATTGTTGTAAATATGCATGTTGAGCAGCCTCTGTAAAAGAAATAAAAAATCACATATTGAAAGATGCTTTTTTTCGATTCAGTTTACAAAATTACATCACAAAAGATCTCCTCCTCCCCCCCCCCCCCACCTGTTCGAACCACTTATAAGACGTCAAGGTGACCATACTGCTATTCCGTTAGACAGAAAAACGGCAGCCATTTTGCGGTCCGAAGTGACCGATTAGGTTTAGCCTTTTTGTTTAATTAAGCAAAGCAACATGGCTGTCGGTCCAGTGAGTGAAAATGCTTCGTCATGACTCGTCCGGTTTGTTTTCACAATTTTGTGATGCATCGACCAAAGTGCTTTTGTCACTTACGTATTTAACTCACTTGAAATTACGCAGCAAAAACGCGCACTGAAGTATCATCCACGCTCTAAGCTCCTGTAAGGTCTACACGTTCAAATTGAAGGACCACTCAGTAGTGCCTTCAGTTGATACTGGGCCATGCGTCTGAGGCTTTTACGTAAAAAGTCACAGCTTGGCCATATTTTCTTTGTCTCATAATTCTTAAGGAGAAGTTTAATACAAATAAAAAAATATTGATAAATGCCCATAAAGCTGCTGAATCAACGCACAGGACGTATAGAAGTTGGCTATTGGCTTGCATTAAAATTTTATAAAGAATCTGACCTTGTGCTGGGTTTCCATTCCTTTTAGCTGTTTTGTTAAATCAGCAAATGACGGTCTTGCTTCAGGTTCATTTTGCCAGCAATTCATCATGATTTGATACCTTGGGAATAATTTCATTACACTGTTACCTTACTGTGTCTCAAGCATAAGCCGTATTGAATCAAATTTTATTTATTAAGTTAACTGAAGGGTTTAAATGCAAATGTCAAGGGCATCCAAGTTTGAGATTGGAATAAGCAATTTTACAATATTATTTTCGGTCATCATTGCCGTTTGAGGTAAAATAATGACCTTCACTTTACCTGGTGTTGGCGTCGCAAAGTGACCCTATTATCATAACATCAACTTTTTTTACTTTGCATACATGTCATAATGTGTCACTTGGTGTCTACTCAAGCCTAAGAACTTCATGGATTACTTTATGGTTACGGTTCTGTTTAAGGTCTTGCAGATATTTCAAATGAAAGAAGTGTGCTTAAATGTATTTAGCAGTTGGCGAACGATTATTTTTCCACATTAAACTTTTTTTGCGACGTTGCCGTTGAACTAAATGACGTAAAAGTAAAAGATAAACAAAGCAGAGTGTAAAACAAACAGAACGGCATTTTTCTTACAAGTCATTGTCCACGTGTTGTGGTTTCGGCATCCTGTAACCTTGCTGAAGCAAACTTGCAATTTTCTTGCTATCCATCCGTGGATATGGAGAACCACCTGGTAAAAAAATAGAGAAGGAAATCTTTTCCCGCACCTACCATCCCTGTTAACTTCCCATCCACTGCTAACGCATTTATGACTTAGATTAGGATACCATTGAATCCTAATTCCCTACTCTGAGTCTGTGTATGGGAAATATTCTAGTTAGTCTAATCCTGCTTTCTCTAAGTTGATTCTCAGAGCGAATCTTCCGAGCAAATCTGAATACCTATCCTCAAGAGGGCACTTGACACGCAATTTTGACATCCAACACGAAGTGTCCCTGCCTTTGCTACCTATTTCTAACAATGAGGTAAGGGTAAAGGTTATAGTTAATTGAGTTCAGGTTAAATGCAATAGTTTATCGTTACCTGAGGAGCAGCATTTGGGGGACACTTCGTGACGTTAATTGTCTGTATTCCGAGACACAAGTCATGTTGAAGTCATAGAAAAGAGCAAGGGGACACTTCGTGACGCTTATTGAAATGCGCGAGCCTGTAATTAGGTGAAGTTCTGAACATATCAAGTGGCCCATTTGCAAGATGCAACGTCGAATCCAAAATCAGAATTTTACAGTACGTGAAGATATGATCTCGAAGAGTGTAAAGCAGCAAACTATTGCATGCACAGATTCTTACCTACGGTAAAGATCTCGTAAAGAACAACTCCATAACTCCATCTGTTAAAAAAATGAAATCATCACAGACTTATCATTTTGTACATTCAAATTTAAGGTCATGCATGGTCGAATGGCAGGTGAACTCGATTTTAGACGAAATATCGCTTCTCAAACTTCAAGTTGAAGCGAAAACGAGTAAGTCTACTTACACGTCACTCTTTGTGGTGTATTTTCCATAAAGCAGCGATTCATATGCTGTCCACTTAACTGGTAAACGACCCTGGCAGTTGAAGATAAAAAACAGAATGGATTATACTTAATCGTTTTATGGTTACGACTTGGAACAAAAAACACGGCATCTGAAGTTCACTTATCAAGTTGTAAGCTTGTCGAGTTTCCTATACTTTCTTATGTTCTAGTTTTGTTACCCTTGTCTTTCTTTCATAAACGCTCTCCTGTTGCACATCTCTAGCCATTCCAAAGTCTGTTACTTTGCAAGTCTCTGTTTCCCCAACCAGCACATTACGAGCAGCAAGATCTCGATGTATGATCTGAAGTGAAGCATTTTTCATATTATTGGTTAGTTGTATAAGTATGACAGTAAAAAAAAAAACATTGAGCGGTTGCGGGCATAGCCGTTTCATTGACAACGTGAATGACATTTGCAATGACACAAGCAATGGGAAATATCAGTGTCACTGGAGAAGTGGAAGTGGCGATGCCGGATCCAGTGATAATGGCAATGACAGGCACATAAGCAGGTGTGACGACGACAGCAGCAACGATAATAGAATTAACAATAGCATTGGCAATATGCAATTGCAACATATGGCAACGACAATTGTTGATAACAGATGCTTATGTTGCTATTAATAAGGCTTATACTAATGACTCCATAAACAAGACTAATATATTATATCTTTCTTTACCCTTGCATTTTTAGATAATCATGGTGTAGCTAGTATCTCCAAGCATTTATCCTCCCAACCATGATATACCACAGTGGACAGACCAAAACACCGGGAATTCCATGTCCTGCTCTTGCTGAATAGTGTGTGGTGTGTTCTTTTACGTCCCACATGGTTATAAACATTGAAGAGTTGTAAGACAGGGCCTACGGTTTATCGTCCTAATCCGAGAATACTAGAGAGTTTAACCATTTCCAGATGTCATCAGAAAGGCAGCACTTCCTCCTCAGTTAATTAAAGACCCTGAGTGTTGGTATGGCCGGAGTTTTGATCCCTCACAGTAGTTTGGAGCTAAACCAGCTGAGCCAACTGGTATGTGCTATACAAACTGCTAACTTTGTTTCCTGTATTAACTACTGAAAGCCATTACATTCATACTTGCCTTTCTTAAAGATAAGTAGTTCATTCCATCAGCGATTTGCCAAGCAAATTTCATCAGCTGTTGCGACGTCAGACTGGTTTGAGGTTTGATATCCGGGTCTTTGTAGTAAGTGTCATTCAATCCGCGGCTCTTTCTCAGGTAACCCAACAGATCACCATAAGGGACATACTCGATCAGCACCAATAGGGGATCTATGAGAAATATTATGACGTTTATTCAACTGGCATTATCTCTGTCGGTCCTTTTGTTTGTCCACGAACAGTTCTCTCATCTCCTCTGCTCTACGCTTGACTAGGTGTGTGATTCCGTCATGTTATGTTGCCTGCGAGTGTTTTAATTTTAGGACGATTTGACTAGTTTCACTGAATAAAACAGAATAAAATTCAATTATTTCTATGAGTCTTCATTCGGAATGCTAAAATGCAGCAATTGACTACGGTCAGTCCAGTGTCTTCGTGATGCCAAGGGTTAGCTTTGCTTATAAAAAGAAATGACAAATCAGTTTTTAGGTCAACCGCAACATTCCATAATATATTCGCACTCTATCCAACTAATTTCCCAAGCCATTGTTTACCGGAGAGTTTTATTGGCCTGGTTTTATCTGTCTTGTAAAAGCTCTTATTCCTACTAAAGATGACGATGGATTTCCTTTAAAAGCCGCGTACTGGTAATTTAACAAACGTCTTTAATAAGTAGACAACGGAAGTATGGACACTTATTGACATAAAATTTCAAAAACTCATTTAATAATTATTGATCGAAACAGCCTGTCAGACCACCCAAAAAATGTGGCACGCGCCTGAGCGTTAACAAACTGATAAAGCATTCTTCATTTGAATTTTTTATATAAAGCATAATGATAAAGCTTAGGTTCTTTTTCTAGTATGCTACTGTTCTCCACCCACCATTTAAATTTGAACCTTTGTTCCGACACGCTTTCTGTGGAGTGCTCTTGAAGCCATTCAATAAACCCACAGGTCGTGCTTTTTCGGGTCTAAGATTAACAACTCGGCCTCGCCTCACGGTTTAAAACCCGGTAAAACACTTCTGCTCGGTTTTGAAACAGAACTGTACACTGAACAATTTGCGCTTTGGCAAGTTGTAAATGGGCTTCTCGTTATGATTGGAACTACTATGCAATATCCTATTGTGATGCTGAGAAGAGATTTAGGTGGGAACTGTTTTGGTTTGGAACAAGTGAGCATTCATAGAGAAGAGCTTTTTTTCTACAGCAGCAGCATCATAGTATAATTCATAGATGCATTTACCAGTTTCAGTGACGCATCCTAATAGTCTGATAACATGTGGATGAGGCTTGAGGGTCTTCATCAGATCAAGTTCGGATTTCAAGTTTCTCTTATCTGACTCAGGAGCGTTAGCTAAATCAAATAAGCATAAAAAACAAAGGTAAATTCGCATTAGTTATGCTTCGTGTACCTGTCATCGGGGCTCATTCTTGTCTTCGTGCGTTCGAGGTCAAATTCAAGTAATTGCTAAACATAAAGGTGTTAGAAATCGCGGATTACACATGTTTGTTCTCTACACAACGAAGGACTGACCGTTTGTTCCTAAACCAAAGCCATAAAGAAAAAAAGACTTTTACCTTTCAGCATTTTAACAGCCACAGTCTTTGTGCCAGAATGGAATGGAAGGTTCTCTGCCTTTCCTTTGGCAACCTGACCAAAAGCACCTTCACCAATGGTTTCCCCCACTTTGACGTCGTGTCTTGCTACTTCCCATGACCGTTTTCTTATATCAGGCTGTGCATATTCATCATCCTGAGAGGAGCTTTTAGGGCTACTTGGTCCTACGTCATAATGGGTAGTCCCTTGTAAGGGCATGTATGCAGGTTCAATGGGGATTCTTAACTGTTGATTAGAATTACTAGGTGGATCGTTAGTAGGATTAAGCTCTTCCATCACAACTTCGTTCTGAAAAAAAAAAAAAAAAACCAGATGCACCTCGGGTTAAATTTCCTTCGTACCCGTTAGTATGCTTCATCATTCTTCAAAAATAGACTAACTAGAGGTAGGCGTAGCTCATTTGGTTAGTGCGCGGCTTTCGGAGCGAGACGTTCCCGCCTCGATACTCGGTGACTTCAACGTCTGTTTCGACTTTTCTCTGATCCGTTTAGCTGTAGCTTTAATTATAAATATCCGTAAAACGGAGCACTGACAGAGAGAGGGGAGTAAAGGAAACACCGTCGGCTTCCACTGATACCAGTTTCGTGACTGAAGGAACTACCGACATTAAAAAAAGTGACTTTTCCTTTACTTTACATTAAAAAAAAGCAAAAAATCTATCATCACAGTCGCGAGAAACTTAAGCAGTTCATTAAGAAGGGACTCAAACCAACGGCAATGCAATTGCACTGAATTGCTCTACGATATATGGGCAATCAAGCCATCTTGAAGCTGGTGCGGTGAGAGTTAACCGTACCATATCCTACACGAGATGAATGAATAATTCAGTGGGAAATTTCTGAAACATATGTTTTGAACAGCGCTTGAAATGACTCTTGAGGAGAATGATCGCTCAGAGCAAAAAGTAAAGTAAAGTAACGCAACCATATTTAACGTCGATAAATCGTAACCGTAATTCAACTGACAAACCTGAGGTCGACGGTGCGCTCATTTTACTCCCTCCTCTCCATCAGTGCTCCGTTCTACGGGTATTTAAAGCTAATTAAGCTACACTGAGAGGAAAGAAGTCGAAACAAGGATTTGAGATCCGGGGATCGAACTCGGGACCTCTTGCACGAAGGCCGCGCACTTATACCGACTGTGCAATTACAATCACACTTTAAAATGTCCTTCACCCTTCACAGTTGATACCAAAAATACCTGTAGGAAATGAGTACATTGATTAATCTCAAATATTGACGTTTTTCTACGATGTAAAATAATCAAATCACGCCTTAACTGGCTGGAAATGGCAAAATGTGTTTCAGCAATACAAAAAGAAACAGTATCAGTCTATGAAATCATTTTGCATTTTTGCTTTCACAACTCACGTCATAAATTCTTCTATCTTCTGTAACCTTGTATGGCCTAATGACACATCGAAAGGTACGCAAAAATGTTACTTCTTCAAATTTAGACTTCGTTTAATTTTTACTACTCTCTCTCTTTTTTTTTTTTTTTTTTTTTTTTTTTAAGTAATTGCCCGGAAAGAAATGAAACATTATTTCGGGCACGCGGTTTCTTTTACGGAAGAACCGAAAAGAAACAAGAGGGGACAAAATGGGTGACTTTCGAGTTATGTCATTGACACTTTGTTGGTGGGCGAGAACAAAATATCTCTCATGATCTCCGTGTGTTTGTCCATCACCATTTTTTTGAGCATTGAACCATTGCGATCTGGCGCCTGCACGGATTGGTTGCAAATTCCTTACAGGAGAAAGTAATTTGGAAAGCAGCCTTTTTTACTCAGCAAAATTAATTCAGATATTTGCGATGATGGCAAATTATTGCCAGTTTCTTTTCAGCCAAAAGGAAGGTGTCACTTTAAAAAAAAAATTGCCTCTCGTTCTCGTAACAAAGAAAAAAGCTTTCCACGATTTGTCAAGTTATTTTCTTCCTACTATAAACGTTTACACTCTTAAACAATTTTTGCCCTGATGTAACATGACTTATATAGCACTAAGCATTTTACAGGAAATTCCAACTTTCCCCATAATTATAAATGGAGAAAAAATTAAACCACGTACCTTTTCTTTCTAGCAACGCCTAAGAAAAGAAGATCAGATATACAATTAAGTGCAAAAGAATGTAAAACACAATCATGGAAAATCCAGCAAATTATTCACCTAGCTTTCTGTGCTGCCAGACTATGACCAGAATTAGAAGAATGATGATAAACACAAGAACTCCAATGATTACCAACAGAGTGGTGCCGCATGTGCATTGGCATTCTTTGAAGAGAGATAAATTGACATAATTAGTCAAAACTTTACACCAACGCTCATTTTTGAACCATCGTGACAATGATTGTAGTCGGCATCATCGTCATCAGCGTAGCTAGTAACCTTCCTACCACATCGGATCAAAGCCATCATAATCAATTAACAACTGTTTGTACCTTTTGTGATTCTTGTAGAAGTTGGCGATGCTGAACTCATTTCTGTCGATACAAGCTCTTTTATGGAACTGGGATCCACAATAAATTTTTCGAACTTATTTTGCCTGGCAGCAGCTGCAAGAGCTGACCTTATTTGATTTGCAGTAACACTCTGAAGGAATCTTAGAGTTAGGTCAACAATTACACTACCACACCTGAAATATATAAGAACGACCTAATGATTTACAAATGAAATTTAATAGCTACGACTAATACCAGAGAGGTAACGGTAATCATGACTCATCACATAAAGTGTCGTGAAAAACTAGAATGGCTGATGCATATACCGAGTTTCCATTTCAGCACTGTCTAGATCAAAAGGTTGGAGTGTTTCTTCAACCTAAAAAGGAACAAAACAGACACTGATAACAACATCCATGACGAAAAGAAAAGGAAATGCGCGCATCTAAAGCGTCCAAGCATTTTATGGCTGTTCCAAAAAAAAAAACCACAGACTTCATCAATCGTTAATAGCTCCGGAGTGCACAAGAACATTTCATCCATACCTCTTTTCGAAAGTCCTGTTCTGAAAAATTATTGCAGTCAATGTTGGTGATGGTTAAAGCAATCCTTTGAATAGTTTCCATACGTTCTGCAACAATAAACACACACAAAATTCCACTTTCCTCAACTTGGTATTAAAAACGATTCTAAGAACAAAGTCTTCCTTACGATTATCATACACCCAACAAAGATTGTACAAAAAGAGTACTTATAATCAGTTGTGGAGTCTAAATTCAATTTTTATGGCAACTACCAGCATACGAGCGACAGAGATAAAATGAAAACAAAATGGCCGACAGATGTTTGCAATTTTTTTTTAATGATAATAAATTGCAAGAACTCGCAAAATATAGATTAATTGATAGCTGAGATGTATTGAAAGTGCAGTTAAAGGCACGACACCAAGTATGCGTATCTTTTAATTCTTAAGAGTAATCAAGATAGTGAGATTTGCTTTGCAAATTAGTTTCATTACTGCGCAGCGTAAACCAATTGCCATGAGAGAAGGCCTTAGTATCGGAAATCTTATGAACGCGAGTGCATTTTGTCATTAGTGAGCACTAGCGATGTTTTGAAGGTTCTCAAATTTGAAAGCTTTAAAAACTTTACAAGTGAAAATAAATCACTAAAATGCACGAGCAAGTTCATATGTATATTAACAGGACTATCAAATGTCTAAAAGGGCTACAAAAACGAAGTATCGATGATAATTTAAGACAATTGGTGTTAATAAGACAAGATCGTGTCCTTGTAAATTAAAGTACTTGCTTCTTTACAAGTGATTGTGGAATTTTTTTTTTTACTTTTCCAAAACAATGGATCGGTCGAGCGATGGGAAATGAAACATTTTATGGGGATGGCCTTACTGCATGACCACCGATTTAGTTGTACATTAATAAAAAGTCAGTGATGGTTACCGCCGATTCTACTTACACCCGAAACATGGCGTTTCCAGAAAAAAAAATTGTAGGTAAGCGTTAACCACGAGTGCTTCTTTGAAAGGGATAGGCGCATGACTTCACTTACCAATTCTCAGGCATTGTGTGACAGTGACTGGTGTTCCAAGAGAGTTACTTGCAGAACATGTGTAACATCCACTTTCCCCGGCTTCCAACTGTTTTTTATTGGAAATCACAGGTCCACCTGCTTCACTGCCAATGTACCATGTTATGGTGGGTTCAGGGTTTCCGTCAACTGGACATGAAAACAGTGTTGTGCTTCCCTCAGGTATTGAGACATCCGCTCTGCAACCTGAAGCTTGAGCAGGATCTATGAAGAGAGGATCGGCAAAAATTACATAAAACGCTTCTAGCGCAGTCTTGCCAATTCACTCCAACACTGAACTGGGTTGATAGGAATGGCCCTGCGCAGGATTGGTGGCTTCAACTGTCCATGTGACGTTTACCATAACGTTCAAACAGACTTCACCTCTGGTTGTCACGTTTTCGCTTAAAATGACATTTTCAGGTGTAATCATGCAAGCTAAAGCACAATGTAAATAAAGTAATTAATGAAACGGGCACCACCGTTGACTCTTATCGGATATTTCTTGCTTGCAGAATAGCCTGTGAATGTCACGGACATTCGTCAATACAACTTAGAGGACCCAGTTGACAGTTTTAGTGAGGCAAGTTAAGAAAAAACCATCAGAAATGTAATGATAGAATCCAATAGACGTGCCTCCTTTTCCTGTACAACAAAAGCAAGAATCCCCACGGCGTTTAAAAAACCTCGGGCTAAGATTGACATATCCATATCCATCCAGGGTGGAGTATAAATACTCTTAGTCGCTTCATGCTACGGAAACAGGGGAATAAGCACCGGCCTGATGGGCCTTCTGGCTCGTAAGCAGTGACTTTACCTTTTAAGATTGATATACAACCTTCATCCTTACCTTATTGTTGGAAATAGGTAGTAAAGGCTTACTAGATTTTAACGGACACTTCGTCCACTGGATGGACGTTTGCAAGATAATTTATTCACTTTTAGAAAAAAAGTTTTAGAAAATGTTAACTCGCTCCTTTAAAGCGCCAGTGCAACCAAGGTGGAACTATTAAATTCGGTTGATTAATTGAATTAATTAATTGATTAAAAGAGCTCGCTTAAATTCTTCTCAACGCAAAACTGGCAGAAACAAAAGTCTCCACCCGTAATCTACAAAATGCGATTTCTTTTTTATGGATGTAATACCTCCACAGATAACTGGCCTACCCGGACAGCCACGTTTGTGTAACTTAGGTAAAAAACAAAATATCCCTGATCAAGAAAAGATAACCTGTTTTTTGGCCAAATTCCTTTTATCAAAATTAAAAGAATCGCTCATTTCTTAACTAACCCGTTTAGTCTTGTCTTCGAGTTGGATCTCTATTTATTAAATAATATGTATGACCTTCATGGCCTCACTTATTCACCATATCTTATCCATAAAAACCACCGCAGCTCGCTTAACTGCTTGTTTAATAACAATACTGATTAGGATCATTGTCAGCAGCTTTGTACTGTCTAACAGACGGCGTTTAATTATAAAATCAGTCAGAAGATCATCCAAAACTCTTACATACAGCGTCTTTTTTAAAAACAAGGCGTTTGTAAGCCGCCTTACACATGTTGATTGTAAACATCCTTACAGTCTCATGTCCAACAAGCAAGAATGTAATAATTATATTAAATTTTCATGAAATTCTGAACGCTTAAAGGGGTACTCTGACGAAAAAACGAGAAATCATGATCGATAGAAGACGAAGCTTCGCTTTCAGACACGTTTTCCATTGTTTACTCAAGTAGCAGCGAGCGATACGTTGAGTAAGTGACGTAATAAGTCGTCGCTCCAGGCTTTCTCGAACAAGACGCTCTGTGAGCGTAAACTGGGTTGCCTTTAGTGCGTGTTGGTCTTTCTCAAATTTTGGTAGTCATTGCCAAACACCCTAACACTGTATGAGTGCGAAAACATTATTTACTGGGTTGCTCGTATGGCAATCGCAGTCGGAAAATGGGTGGGACTTGTTCGTGTTTTTTTTTTTTTTTTTTTCTGCGTTGCTTTTTTTCTTCTGCGTTGCTAAGTGGTGTCTTTGTGCGTAAAGTCTTCCGTGCGTATTTTGGTAGGATTTCAGGGGGTAGTAGAAAGGCGTAGGTTTCTGTGGTGTGATACAGTAGAATATTTCATTAACCTGGGATGGGGTCGAAGATTGAAACGCAAATGGCGTTTTGGAGGATATTTAAACAAAATGTACCCTTATGGAGCTAAAGAATGGAAGGTAGATTGGATAAACAAGACAGACGGTGTATTGTGTTCACCGGATAAAATCTACTTGAATGTGGGCATTTTTGCTATGTCGTGCAGGGGACTCTAGGCATAAAGGCAATACGTGGAAGGGGAGTGATAGGAACAAGCCCATTACGGAACTTTCCTGATTTCCGACAGAGGAAACGGGAAATGATACGGATTTTAAGATTGGATTGCCATATGGCAAATCCATATATTATGATTATGTTATTCATAGATTGGTGATAGAGAATGAAGTTAATGCTTACGACTTAGTCTACTGAACTATATGGTCAACTAAGGAGAATTGTTCGACTTAATTGAAAATATTATTTTCGTCATAGTCTTGACGGTTTAAATTTTCTCCAAAACTAGTTTGTTTCCTTTTATTGTTTATTTAGGTACTGACTTTACATAACAGATCATTTTACATTGTAGCTAGGTTATGTGGGCTAAGAATTGAAGTGAGGTTGCCGATGATCCTATTGTGATATTGTTAATGTGGAGTGAGGTCTGTATCAATACAATGTCACCGGCAGTTTCGGAGTCTTTCATAGGGTAGGTGACTGAGGAAATAACTGTAAAATGGGTTATTGACGTGTTCAAAATTGTTTTCTGTGATGTTTTTATATTTTTAGACGTAATTGAAACTGGTAAAACAAATTTTTTGAGTTATGCATTTGGACTTTCTCCTTACCAAAGTATTGTACGTGACAATATTAAGTTGTTTACAACAATGCACTTGACAAAAAGGAGTTTTCTGTAATTTCTTCCAGGTTTATACATGTGATGAAAAGTGTGGATATAAATTGATTGGCTAGTTAATACTCGAAGTTAAGGCCACTAAAAAATTGTCAGTTGTTTATAACAAGAGGCGATTGATTTTTAATCTTTTCGTTGACGACTTAAGTTTTTCCACAGGCGCTTCAAGCTGATAAGGCGATTTTGCAATACAACGCACTTTTGTTTTGTGTCGATTCATTAGCCATTGCTGATATAGTGAAATCAGTAATGGCTAATGAATCGACACAAAACAAAAGTGGACAACATATTTGAGATAGGAAAAGTTTATTGCGAGAGAAAGACGTTCAGTTTTTCAACTTAAGTTAATTTTTAAGTCTTTTTACCATTAAACTGTTTTAGTACATAATAGTTATGCATTGCAAAATCGGGTTATGAGTTTGGGGCGCCTGCGGTTCTTTTAAAAATAAATGTATTTTCTTTTATTAGCCACTTTGGTGATAAGTTCGCCGAATTCACGTGATAAAAGGTCGTTTTCGTGATCTTTCCCAGATTTTTACACGTGATCAACACTGTTGAGATAACTTCATTGGTTAACAAATAGCTGAACTTTACCCTAGTAAAAGTTTGTACGTGACAATTCTCACTTGTTTTGATAAAAAGGTAATTGGATTTCAAATCCTGTCTTCATTCATTGGTTTATTTTCTGCATTTTCTATTGGTCACTTCTCTTCTAAAGAAATGGGCATTATGTGATTGGAGGATTCCGATCCTTTTGGTGATATAAAACTGCACGCATTAACTCATTTATCTGTCAAAGGATACTTCGCAATGCATTTTGTAGTTTTGGGATAGTTTCAGTTTGTACTTAGTCTTTGTGTTTGCGTTCGTCGACTATGTCTCGGGCTGCTAAATCGAAAAAAGTGAAGTCCACAGAAATTTCTTCTGGAAGCGACATTTCGTTTACAGTAGAAGCTGTGTCTAAAAACAAGGACTTCGCAACTGGAATTGACCAAGACAAAACTTTACCTGAACACAGTTTGCTATCTGCCGATTACAACTTCAGTGTTTTTGCAGAAAACGAAGCTTTGTCTGAAAAGCATGAAAATGCTGTATCCGAATCTTCTACAGGATCTCAAAGTTCAAAGAAACGACCAGCTTCGCCACTAATCGCCTATATTGAAAGTATGTCCCCATTGAAACGCAGTAAGTCAGGATCTGTGGAATATTTCAACCTTAAGCTTCAGTCAGCATGTGGAATACAGCCAGCCGTTTGCTTTTCACGGTTGAAGCGAAGTTTTTTCGATGATCGAGTTCGTACCAAAACTGCAGTGAAAATTGAACGGTATAACACCGCGAAAGATGGTCGAACTATCTTCATAAACGACATGACGAAGCTGTCTTCGCCAGCAACTTCTGAGTATAACTTCCAGTTCAGTGAGGGCCACGAGACTAACTATTTGAGTTTGCAGTCAATGTTAGATAATGCAGTTGATATGGACATGGTGGATGTAATAGGTAAATTGGTCTACAAAGACAATGAAATAGAAAGTGTGGGGGCTTCAAAGTTGAAAAAAACGAATTGCTACATTGCAGATGAAACTGCCAGCATCAAACTGATACTGTGGGAGAGCAAGATCGAAGAAGTGAAAGTAGAAGAGGTATATACGTTCAAGCAAGTAAGATTGCGTAGAGATGGATATACTGCTCATCTGAACACTACTGTAGATACAGTGATTGAAAGAAGAGTTGATCACAACTTGAAGAAGAACCTTGTAGTGGAAAACATCACACCTGAAAAAGACATTGCAGACCTCGAAATGAAGGTAGAGACTATTCACTCTATAGGAGAATTCTCTCGTTTCAAGCAGTGTGTACACTGCAATAAAAAGATCAGTCATATTACTTCTTCGGCAACTGTGAAGTGCAACCATTGTGGTCACATTGTTAGAAGCGCTTCCTGTAAAGAGAACTTGATGATTAAGTTTTTGGTCGAGAATAATGATAAGTCGGATGAAGGATTTCTTCATTTTGTAGTATTTCAAGATATTCTTGAAGAAATGATCGGCGCGTCAGTCAAGAGCACAACAGATGATATTATTTTAGAAAAGTTGTTACTGTTGAAAAATTTTACCATTTTGTATAACAACAAAAGGATTGTTAAACGTGTGGTGATGTAGAAGGAAATACTTGGAAACGATAAGCTTATGTTGATGTTTTCGATTTGTTGTAGTTTGTAACTATTAAATTTTAGGAAAATTGTTACTTTTGAAATATTTCACTATTTTCTGTAACAACTAAATTGATAAGAGTGAAATAGTTATGGTGTAGAACGCGTACCGTTGATTTTTGCATTTGTTGTAGTTCGTTCATAGAAATGAAATATCAAAATTTCAGGAAAGTTATTGATTTCACCATTTTGTATATTTACCTGTAATTATTAAGTTACTGTTAATTTTTCCACTTACTGTAGTTAAGTATCAAATCTGTTCTGTTGTATTGAATAAAAAATTGAGTTTGAAATCAATGACCGGGAGTATCTTACTGAGAGCTGGTTATACCGGGTTGGTACATTTCGCTGATTTCTAGTTCATGGACAACCATAATGGACTATGTGAATGGGTTATTTTCTAGAAATATTTGAAAGAATGTGATAGGCCTGGACGGTTTGTGTTTTGTAGGTTTGAGGTTGCAAATAATTGTGAAACGTTTAATTGTGAGTTTTGCTTTAATAAGCATGTTCTTGAGTGATTTACCCCTCTTGTACGTTGCTAGTAATGTCTGGGAAAGAGTTTAGAGCAATAAACTAGATAAGAATTTAAAGTGGCTGACGAAATCTACTCTGCGAGCAGAAGTTTCTTTTGTTCTTTTCCCGTCAACTATTTGAAGCCACCGCATGTTGAACTTGATCCTCGTTAAACAAGTTTTTCCAGTATAGGTATCCGTTTAGTAATAAAATTGAGGGTTATAATTGAGCCTGTTGTAATATGAATCGAGGGCAAGCCTATTAGGTACATTAAGTTTGGGTTCGAAACTGTATTCTAGCAACATGCAGCGTATGCTTATTAAAACGCTTACTTGATTCATGTAGAGTCTTTCAGGCTTTGTAAGTAAGGTGGATGAAATCTTAAAACCGGTGTCTACTATTGTTATTGCGGATACGTTCTGCGCATTTCGAAATATTCGGATTTCGTATCGGCGGTGATTATTAATACAGGGATATTTTTGCGCGGTTCGAAGCTATGAGGAGAAAGCAGAATTTAGCAAGTACTTTTGGCATTCAAAAAGAAAACTGGGGGTAACCATGCATTTTTCAGAGATAATTAAGGTTCAATTTGGAAAATAATGTTATACATTGCTTTGTATTTTAAAGCTTTTTAAAAATATTGTTGATTGTCTTCGAAAAATGTGTGATTAGCCCCAGTTTTTTTTTTTTTTTGGATTTTAATAACGCTTGTTAAGGTTTGCTTTCCCGTATATTGAGTAAATGGCGCAAAAATACGTTTGAATTAGTAAGGGTGTCCTTAATATAAGTTGAATAAATAGAATATTTATTAAGTTTCCTAAAAACTGTGTTATTCGAAAAATCGGCGTGCCACATCCTGGTTGACATCTGGTAATAAATGATTTTGGAAGAAGCAACTGCAAACCTGAACTTTGCCAAAAGATGCAGATTTCAACAAGATGAAAAGTTGAAATCTTACAACACTCTAGCAACCATTGGAAAAATGGTTGCTAGGGTGTTATTTAGAAAAACTTTGGTAAGTTGCTTTGCAATGAAATGAAAGCAAGTAAGTCCAATGACAGCAAACAGGGGCCCTAATTTGAAAAACTTCGGTTTCATATTAAAATTAGTAGATAAATGCAATTCTCGGTTTTTTGGTCGTCATGTTTGTGTCTTTTAAAGAAGTGATGGCTATGTTTGTGCTCCAACCCAATTCTGTGGGAAGTGAACTCTATCATCATACAAAGGTTTCTTTGGTTTTCGTTGAAAGAAAGGTTGATGATCGCGTGAGAGAAAGAAAGAAGGTGTGCAGAAACTAACCAAAGGTTCTTTAAATTGATATAATGAGTGAGTGACGAAGTATTGCGGAAAACTACTGTAGTTACTGAAAATATAGAATTGTTGGTTGTAGTGATTTGTGAAGTTGTGTAATTAAAATATATGTAGTTGATTATGTATTTCTTTTCGAGGAGGCCAAAAGGTTAAATGCCTCAAATCGCACATTAGTGATAGTGTTGTCAGGATTTGAAGTGGCTTGTAATGAAGGATAATGTGGGGGATTTTTCAAATGCATATACTTTTTAATATATTTCCCCGGATTAGCCTCCATTGCAAGCTGTAGCTCTAGTTCAATATTGAGAATGGGAATATGGTATATTATTACTGTTTTTATTTTGTCGTTCCAGAGGGTCAAGGGAATGGTGCCAGTGTTGTCAGTGATGGTGAAGTGATTGAGCACGGGAATGAGAAAGCCTTTGTTCAGGAAGAGTGATTGAACTGATCCTAGATTAAGAGTCAGAATTTTTTTTCCTGATGTGAATTGTATTACAGCAAGGCTCTTGATTATAGTGTATAATAAAATGGAAGATTTGTGTTGGGAGCCTTTTTATACTGTGAACAATTGGAAAATTAAGTCTTAGAGAAGTTAAAATGAAGAAGATAAAGCGCGTGTTGAGTAACATTTAAGTTCTTTTTTTGAGGTGTTTGTCGGAAATTTTGAAAAGAACGCTTAAAAGGTATCAAGATCCTTTCTTGTGGGTGTAGGATGAAATTTTTTCCACTTTTAAGAGGTACCAAATTATGGATTTTTATTAGACAACATTAAAAATTAGGTAATTGCCAAATGTTTCTTGTCATAATTTTGGCTCAATATCCTAACAGATATTGCTAAAGCTCCCGCTGTGGACCTTTTGAGGTTGAACAGCGTAAGAAGTACCAAAACCGCTTTTTTAAGTCCTAAAAGGTGTGATGAGCATCCTCATTCATTTTATATTCTTTTTATCCCTCCCCCCCTCCCCACTGGATATGGTTGCGTGACTTCTCAGATAAGGTGCAAGTATGTTTAGTTCAAACGCACTCTTTGGAGGGTAGTTTGGGATGCCTTTGTTTGAGTCGACTGAGGAGAAGAGCAAGGAGATATTTGGTAGTGCTTATTAAAATCGGTGTACATGTAATTAAGTGCATTTGTGGGATAAAGTGATAATTATGACATAGTTTAGTAATATGAAGATTTCTTGTGATAACGTTTTGAAGTAATAATAAACTATGGTGTGTATGTTGTTAATGTACAGCAGGGAAAGACATTTATTGAAGGCTGTATTGTTGAAAAGAACTTTTATTAGTGTGTCATAGATCTATTAAGACTATGTTGCATTCATGGAGGAGTACATTGAAGTTTATGAGGGAAGAGTGATACTAATTTGAAAATCTTTCTTACCACGTAGTTATGTTTATAATGAGTGGAAGAAGGGTTATGTTTTTGCAAACGGTGGCCGTGTAATACTTATATTTGAACAGACTCAACAATTGGAGTGTATGTGAAGTGCTAGTCTCGTACCCATATTCATATCCACGTTATTAAGGGTTCAATGGGCCGTTTACAGTGTAGTGATCAAATGGTACAAATCTGCTATACTGGAACGCAAATTGCGTACTGGGACATCTAAAACAAAGCTAGTTAATCTTAATTTTCTTGGTTTTAGATGTCCCAGTGGGCAATTTGCGTCCCAGTATGGCGGATTTGTACCATGTGATCACTATCCTGCAAAGGGCTCATTGTTGGTCCTGCTCTCTTCCTGTTACATGTAAACAATTTCCATGACGTCGTTACCGAGACTCAAGTGGTGAAGTTCGCCGACGACGCAAAGGTTTATAAGGAAATGAGGTGTCAGGATGATGGCGTCGCTTCACAACAAGATATTCAGAGTACGTTTTTCCGTTTAGCATTCAATGAGAAGAAATGTAAGCTGCAATCTATCATAAGGAAGTACAAGCCTATTTCCTCAAGCTATGAGTTTAACGTTCGTACCATGCAGTCCTGTGTGGAAGAGCGTGACCTCAGGGTCTTAGTAGACTGTAACCTGACCTGGCGCACTGAAGTCTGTCATCAAGCTGTACGTACTAACAAGTTGCTAGGATATATAAGGAGGAATATTAGGTAGATTTGAAGTATTTCTACATACGGCACTTTGTGTGTTGGGCTAGTGCGTGTGCATTTTGCTTACGCAACTCAAATAATAGATTTAATTTCCAAACTTGAGAAAATTCAAAGGCGTGCAATCAAATTTATTCTATCAGAGAAATATGTTATAAGGAAAGGTTAATATCTTTAGATCTTCTTGCCGTATGTTATTGGCATGAATTCTTAGACATGGTATTCTTTTACAAGACTACGCATAATCTGGTCCACCTTAGTCCATTCGTTGTTCTCGTCGTGCGGGAAAGCGGTAGAACGACTCGAGCATTCGCTAGTAGCTTTTATACTTTTGTCCCCAAGAGATGTAGAACTACAACATATCAGAATTTTTTTTTTATTGGAACAACCAGAATTTAGAACGTACTCAGTGGCAAAATGAACTTAGTTAGTGCTACTCTTACTTGTTTCAAATCCGTTTTCTTTATGACTACTACTCTTTGTGCTATTAGAATAAACTACAATTTGGATAATCTTCGAACTTCTAAAACCATTTGCTTAAAATGCAACTTCACAAGATTTCTAGACCTGCATGTAAAGTGTTTTTTTTTTTTCTTTTTTTAAATATATTTTACTCCTGGGCCTGCACTAATTTGTTATTCAGCTGTTGCGATGCCCCTGCCACAGTTTTGTATATATTGAGTGAACGTTTGGTTTTTTTTAGTATCATAAAGGCAAAGCTAGTAAAATAAGATAAAATAAAATTACTTAAGAGTAATGTTATGGGACCATTTGAAATATCAATTATCGCCTAACAAAATTCGGTCATTTTTATGATGTAAGAAGTTGAGGGGAAACTTTTAACAAAATAAACAGTTGCATGCATGTTCTGATCTGGGAAACTTTGAAGAGAGTTAAGTTCATCGTGGTGTGTTGATTAGAGATCAAGGGATTCGTTTTGAGGAAAAGCAATTTTAGCCGAAATATAAGGTTAGGGTGTTTTTTGTAGAGTTTTTGAATAATTTCTTACCTCGTAAAAATGACCTCTTGTTGTTCAGAAGTAATTGGTGTTTGAAATGGTTCTATAATATTGCTTTTAGGTAATAAGGTGTTGTTGCGTTAATGTTTGTTTTTTCAAAGTGTTGTAGCTGGTTTGAGGCATTTTTTGTGAGAAAAAGAAAACAAATAAGAAAACGGAGAAAGTTCAGATTTTATAAGTACAAACGCAACAGTAATACGGATGGTAATGAAAGGAACGTGATTTCTTAAGTGTTATAGGAAAGATGCTATATGTTGAATTCAGTGTATAACTGACGATTGAATCCTTAGTTTCTTACGGGAGACAGGAAGGTTGTGACATTATTTTTATAGAAGTTTGATGCAGAAACTAGCAATAGGTTTTGTATCATTATTTTGTAGTATTACCTTGTTTTTGCGTCAAGTGTGATTACAGCTTTAATAAGATGGGTGACAAATTACTCCTTAATTTTGGCGCGAAATTTCAGCGTTAATTTATAAATTCACATGTGAAATTACATCGTTGCCATGGCAACTTTTCATATAGTGGTAAAAAGGCATCTAGGTTTGAAAATTAAGGAGTAATTTGTCACCATGTTATTAATAGCTAATCAAATAGTATATCCGTGAAATTAGGGAATAATTTCACTTGCGTTTTGTCCAAAATCAAGTAATTTCCCTCGCCTAAAGGCTCAGGAGATTATTTGAATTTGGATAAAACGCGCGTGAAATTATTCCCAAATTTCACGCGTCACCATTTGATTACCTATACTGATATTATGGGTGACATATTACTTCTTAGTTTTGCCGCGAAATTTCAACGTTAATTATAAAATTGCCATGGTAACATCTTTTGAATCTCGATTAAAGTGAAGATGGCGTCAAGATTTAAGAGAGTGATCATTGAAGAAGTTACGAAATTAAAAGAAGCGGCAGAAAATTTAAATGTGCGAAAAAACACAATTAACTGGGTGACGGTTTTTGAGAAGTGGTGTGACGAAAATAACCTTGAGAAAAACCTGGAGATGATCTTCTGAGCAGTTGGATAAAGTACTTGAGCGATGTTATAATTGCGGTTGTGAGCATAATTTGTCACCCATGACATTAAAAGGTAATCAAATGGTTTTCTCGTGAAATTAGGAAATAATTTCACTTGCGTTTTGTGAAAATTCTGATAATTTCCCTCGCCTAAAGGCTTGGGAAATTATCTGAATTTTGACAAAATGTGCGTGAAATTATTGCCTAATTTCACTCGTCGATATTTGATTACACATACTAATAACATACACTAAAAAATATTTCATTCTGATTGGCTAAGAAAAATTTCGTTGGTCTTTGAAAAAAATTAATCGTGTTTATATTTACTTTACATTAAACTCAAAATAACGTGATAACGTATACTAATATTTACGTTTAACAACATATATAGTATGACCATAGTTTGGTTGATCTGGAGCCACGAAAGGAAAGATCCGGAAGGTTCATTTCAAGAAGTGGCATTCACAGCCTTTCCTCTTTAGCAACCGGAGACATCTGTCACAATTTTTACAATCTGTTGGTGGAGAGAGAGAGAGAGAGAGAGAGAATTTGGAGCTGAATTAGAAATGGAAAGGAATAATCAAATTGAAGTAATGAATAGAAAGTGATATTGATAGACTTAGTAGTATAAATGATGGTTCAGCTTCAGATGGAAGGGGGGGGGGGGGGGCATGCATATGGAGGGAATCTGAATTTGGGCGTCAGTTTCTCGAAATTCCCGGTAACTTTTGGGGCTCGAAAAGTCATTCACAAAACTGCCTTGTGCTTGTTTGTATAAGCCAGTTTTTAAAGATGTTTTTCAACTGAAGAGGATAAAAAGTAAAAAGATAGTAAAGTTTGTTGACTTAAAATCTCTTCGTTTTTAAGATACAGAGGGTAGAGGGAATTGAAAAAGGCTTGAAAATGTTTCGTGACTTTCAAGAAACAGGCATTTATTTCTCTTGGGAGAGTGTGGGCAGTGGAATTTTCATGTCTTTTACGTTTTGGTAAGGAAACGAGAGAGAAAAATAATTGTTCCGGCTAAAGAAATGATTACTCATAAAGAAATATAAGGGGGAAAGGTATTTTTAAGGACGATATGCCTACTAATTAAAGATATTTTTTGCCAGGGTTATGATTACGCAGGGAATGTAGATCTTCACAAGTGTTATTGAAATCTAAAAATAAAATTGGGGGTAACCACGTATTTTCAAAGATAATTGCCAACGAGTCACCCTCGCGCGGACGCGAGGGTGACGAGGTGGGAGCATTATAAAGCCGTGTGCGCGAGTTGATTTTGGTACGTACAGGGAAAAGATTTCTCGAATTGAAATTCAGCATAAGGTAATATCAAGAGAAAATGAGGGGACAGAGAAGGAGGCTCCCGGTCCAGCTCTTGGGATATGTCATGTCCACGTAAGTTATTTTTAGACGAGCGGAAGTCTTCCGAGACGTCCGCATGCAGGCCAACCTCGGTCCGATGTTTGAAAGAAAATATATATTCATCAGCCTTCCCCGTGCGCCATCAGAAGAACCTGAGAGCGAAGCAAGACTGCATGCGGACGTCTCGGAAGACAGACTTTCCCTAGAACAAAGAATTCCGCTCGTCTAAAAATAACTTTCGTGACATAACATATCCCGGCCAACGCCTTGAGCCTCCCTCTCTGTCCCCTCATTTTCTCTTGGTAATATAAGGTAATGTAAGAGTGACATCATCGGTGATTGTTTCGAGTTAGCCAATGGGATTGCGGGATCTTTTAATCTAAACCAATCACATCATGATCGGTGACAAGATGACCACATGGTCGATCATTTTCTGGCGTATTCTGGCGTACTCTTGTTGGCTTGTGAAGGTGTGAAGCAGGCAGGAAAAGGTGAGTGGAAATATTGATATTATACACTCGTGAGCGTAGTCTTTTTGTACGTACTTTAGTTTAGTGTTTTTGGGAACCAGAGTGTTACAAATCTAGCAGCTAGCAGGCTGAAAACATCGCCCAGCGAGGCATCGAGATCAGCTCGAAAATGGCGAGCGGTGGTGCCACAGTGTCGGCTAGCTTGCCAAAACAGTCAATTGCGTTGACAAGGTCGGCCAGCGTGCCATTTAAGAAACAGAAAAGCAAAACCACTTGGACAGAATCACTATAAACTCAATCAGAGGGCGCCTCTTTTTTATCGAGTTGGTGTGTTCAAATTACAAATTTGACAGTCACGGCGAGCGTGCCAAACAACTATCTTGTCAATTGTCTTGACAAAATCGGCCATCGTGCCATAATTAAGGAAAATACGTAAATATATTCAAATATATTCACTAAGTATAAACATAAATCAGAGGGAATATAAAGCCTCTTTCCAATCGAGCTAGTGTGCTCGAAATCATACGAGTCATGGGTCACACGATGTGTCGCTGTTAGTTTGTGCTGATTATCCATTAGTGTTTACAAAAGTGAAAAAAAGTCTAAGCTCTGTTTACCAGGTAGCCACTATTTGTCAAGCTTAAGGGAACTTAGCAAATGAATTTGGATAGTGTTCTTTTTGCAAAATTTCAGGGTTCCGAGCTTACATATTTCACTTGTAATCTAACCCACAAGTTGAATCCTTCTAGACATTTTAAAAGCCAAAGATTGAACTGCTTTTTTAAACAAGGATTCAATTTTAAAATGGTCTATCCTCTGGTTATTCTTAATTTTCCCTCGGCACACAGCTGTGCCAGTGTTTACTCGTTGGCACTCTACGAGTAGGTATTCCTAGTTTATGAATAATATTTGTAAAAAGCTTTAAAATACAAAGTAATGTGTGGCGTTGTTTCTCAAATTGAAGCTTCATTATCTCTAAAAAAATGCATGGTTTACCCCCAGTTTTCTTTTAGGATATGAAGAGTATTTACTAAGATCTACTTTTCCCGATACTTTTAAACCACGCAAAAAATATCCTTGTATTAGTAAGCATCAGGAAATCCGAGTATCTCGAGATGTGCAGAACGTATGCGCAATAACAATAATAAACCAGTTTGGTTGTGTTCGTGGCACAGGCACGTGGGAGTGACGTCAGTGACGTATGAGTGATATGTGGGGGCTATTGGGCGACAGCTCGACGAGAATGTGTGGTTTTGGTTCAACTTATCGCGGAGTTTTGGGAGTTGTTTTGAAGATTGGATTTTGGCAAGAATAAAAATGAGAGTAAACGGAAATGGAGACGATTTTTCAATATGGAAGTGACCAGCTGGATTTGTTCAACTTCTTGCTTTATTTCTTTAAAAGTCAGTCAAAGTCAGCCATATAAATTTGTGTTCAGCAAGGGGAGCTTGGAATGGCGTACTCTGGTTTTTGTATGCCATTTAGTGAGTAAAAATAGTTTTTTTGAAACATTATTACATTTAGGCTTGTTTAAATCGAAAGGGAGACGATTGTAATGTAGAAGTTTTACGTAAGTTAAGAAAAAAGGTGTTTGTTTTGGGATCTTTGACATTGATATAATTTGGCTATAACAGCGTATTATTGTTTTGGAAATATTTTGGTAGGAGGAATGTGATGGATTGGGGATGGTTGAATTAATGTGAAGCACAGTGGCGGAAAGAGGACATTGGGTATACTTGTACGGGAGAAAGAAGACGACGGGTCTTGTCTACCTTGTTTTTGAAAGGGGGTTAGCACAAAATGTTGACCTTTGGTTACAGGCAAATGTCGTAGCATTTTAAAGATGTTTTAAATGCTGCGACAATGGTAAGTTTATGTCGTAGGCCTGTTGTGAGCTTGTCGCATAAATCGGCCCTAAGGGATACGAGAGCGTGTGACGTCGTGTTTTTTAAAAGAGTTGTAACGGTCGATTTAACGAATCGAGGAAAATGTTCCATAAAATCGTCAAGTTGTGGTGTTTCTTTTTGAAAACTCATTTTATGGACAGCCAGATAAATGAAATTTGCTCACCTACTATTTTCTGTGTTATCCTTAGTGATTGATGAATTTTTGGGACATTTTGATTTCCTCTTTAGATGATATACGTCGTCACATACAATAGACTGATTTAGCAACAGAACGAGGATGTCAGTGGCGGTGGCGCGCGCAGGAAAAACACCAATGAGAATTCAGAATAGAATAGACCCCACGCTTCTTCTATATTCTAAATTATCATTTGGTAGTTTTGCTGCGCGCGACGTCGCCACTGATGTGTCCCATTCTGTTGCTAAATCAGCCTAATATAAATAGACAAGGCGTGCAACTTCCAAGACTGCTCACAGCTGAGCGACTTCAGAATTTAGCTGAATTTGTCCTACTTGTAAAGGTTGCTTGCCTCCCAATCTTGGGAGCATAGAAAGTTGATAATTTTACTAGTATCGTGCCAAAAATCATGAAATTTACACAGTTATGCAATCTCAAAAGTTGTGCTCAATTTTCAATCTTTGCTGAGGTTTTGTTATAACCAGATGATGTGGACAGAATTTGATCAAATCAAATTAACCAATCAAAAAGCACAAATTTTCTCCAAGAGGGACAAAATTATAAATCTGCACTTTTTGATTGGTTAGTTTGATTTGATCAAATTCCAATGATTGATGAACTCTGTCTACATGATCTGGCTATAACAAAAATGTGAGCAAAGGTTGAAAATTGAGCAGGGTTTTGAGGTTATAGAGCTGTGTAAATTTGATAATTTTTGATACGATGCTAGTAAAATTATTGACTTTCTATGTGCTCAAGGTTGGGAGGCGAGTGACCTTTGGAAGGGAGAAATTTGGTTAAAATTCTTGAGGCATTTGGCTGTGAGCGGTCTTAGAAGTTGGACACCTTGTCTATTTATGTTGTATGTGGCAACGGGTGTGATCTGAAAGGAAATTGAAAGCATGTCAAAAACATGTCAAATCACTCAGGACAAGACAGAAAATAGTAGGTGAGTGAACTTTATTTATCTGGCTGTCGATAAAATGAGTTCTAGAAAAGAAACATTGCAATTTGAAGTTTTTATGGAACTTTGTATGACAAGTTGAATAAGCTGTTACAACTGTCTGAAAATAGCGTGATGTCACACGCTTTTTTATCCTTAGAGTTGTTTGCCTGTGCTCTGGACAGTTGATTCCTTTAGTGTCATTACATATAAGTCTATGTATTTAACGAGTGTGTTTTATTGGTGATGAAATAAGTTCATGCAGTAATATTTACCAATGATAGTGTCTGCTTGGTGTCTTTTGGCTGGAAAAGATAATTGAATATTTAAAAATGTGATGAATAAGTTGTTCAGGCAATGAATGAGTTGCCAGTAATTGGATTTTCTGTTTATATGCAAAGGGTTTTGAGATTGTGAGGGGGCAAACATTGCAAGTCGATAGAAGAAAATGTATGGCAGAAAGTTATTTTGACATTGAAAAACTATTTTGGATAGAGATCAACACTCTTTTCGACACAATTTATCAGAAATTGATTGGGGCAATTTTGATACAAGGCAAGTATAAGTTTTTGTTTGAGTAACCATGAAATATGACATACACTGTAAAATTCACTTGAAGTAATCTTGCTTGCATGAGTATCCCTAAGGTTTATTTTGAAATTGACATTTTGTTATGGTTTCGACATATTACAAAAATAATCTACAAATCTGGAGGAAATAACCCAATGAAGCTTTTTAGTTGTAGTTCCGTGTGTCTAGCCGTTTTCTTATTAGGTACGTCTTGTGTAAACGAATTATGGCTTTTGGAAATATACTTCCTCAAAGGAGAGAAGCTGTTGTCAGAGGAGATGGAAATTCTTTTTACACAGTTATGCTCTTTGGAGGGATGAAGTAAGTGATGGAAAACATGAGGAAATCCAAAGGTTCAGTTCTTGTTTATAAAATGACAAAAATCCAAGGGTTTTGAAGCCACTATTATTTTCTAAAAACTCTGAGAGTCCAGTCACATAAATGTATAGTCTGATAATTCTGCTCAAGCAAACAGTTTCAATCTCTTTGTGCCTTGAGGCAGCTGTTTTATTGCTCCTTTTCCATAAAATATAGTCGTTTCTGTTTCGATAGATTTAGATAACACTGGGATTCATATCTGCTATTCCCCAGTTGTTACATATAAACAATCTTTTCTTCTGTGAAATTATTATGTACATGTAGAATTATATGTATTAAAGTCACTGGATTTAAGCAAATTTGTCAAGCTTCACTATGACTTCACCAATACAAAAGTGTCATTTTCATACTAGTTCTCATAGATCTAATTTTTGGAGAGGGTCTTTGAGGTTTAATGCTTCCACAATTATACTGTTTTTTGTACAAAGTTGTTGTAGGACATTTAGAGGTTGTGTAACGTCATACACATTTATTTCAATCGGACCTATTTGTACTCATTGAAACTTTGAATTTTGCCATGTGATTCATAGCTGTAGATTGGGGACGACAACATCATTCTTATTTTTGGGTGTGGAAAACTTTCCTTAGATATTTGAATGTGATGAAGAATCTTTTGCTTTCTCTGGGTAACCTTTTGATTGGGTCACAACCCCACATACAATGATTGCCACTAGGCATATTTCCAATGTTATTTGAATTGCTGAATTTAGAAAGTAAGCCCAAGCCAGCATATGGAAATTTAAATAGAATCGGAAAGGCTTTATTGAGTTATTTCATTCTTGTAGGTCAAGCAGGGAATGTTGATAGGTGTGTATGGTGCAGTCAATGGAGGCCCTAGGTATTGTACAGGTTGGGTTGCTTTGGGACACTGAGCACCAGGGTGGTTGTCCCCACCACCACCGTGGTGGAGATGGTCTGGAAGTGACAGTTAGGGCGTTTGCAGGGAGTAGCAGTTTCTAGTCATGACAGAAAACTCCCATTGAGGTTTATTGGATACAAGCAGTAAAGGCTGAGGTGGGTGGAGAGGCATGGAAAGTATCTGAAGCTGACGACGGGGAACAAAAGGACTACCCATGTTTATTTCTAGTGTTAGTGTTAGTTACCACTACATGTCACTTTGAAATGTTATTGTTTTAGTTTGCTTTTATATTCCAGAAAGATTATTGTGTTTTGTGAAAGATTGCTGTTGTTCTGTAAAGACATTGGTGTATTCTTAACTTCATTGTAGAATTGGGTTGAATTTTGCTTCTATGGTTGTCCCATTATAAACATTTTTTGATGTTGTATGATGCTTTAGGGGTCAATGAATTTGTGGTTTGTTGCAATGATAATTATGAGCGTTTTTTCACTGTCACGCATAAAAATAAATCGAAAACCATCCATGGAAAGTCAAGAATTCGTGCTGTTGTCGACATAAATGAGAAGACACTTCATCCGAGTTTGTAGGCCTGTACGTTTCCCCAAACTTCAGATATTCCGGCGAAATGGTTTCGCAGAATTACAAGCCAGTATGAAACAAACGCCATGTTGGTGCACAATATACTGTGGTGCCCAAGATGGCGGCCGGAAAGTAATGTCCACTCGCTGAAGTCTTTGGGCTATCTATGCGAGTGATCATCTTTACTGAACAGACAGCTATTTACCTAAGCACTTTTCCTAATGCTTTAAATCTAAAAAGTCTCAAAAGCCATGATATAAATCCATATATTTCTCAATACACTCGAGCGGCGCCTCGTGTCACGCACCAGCTAAACTCAGAAATTCAAAATGCTCTGGGTTTCCAAACAAAGCACGCTAGTGAGCTTTAAATTGCAAATGGATACAAATTTACCCGCCTCTTATGCCTGATGAGGATAAAA
>NC_090895.1:3987088-4038066 GCF_036669925.1 Montipora capricornis | reverse complement strand
CCTGATGGCCTAATTAGTATGGATTGAAAGCTAAACTATCCTAGATTTGCGCTATGCAAAAAACCGCATGAAAAAAGACCTATTAGCGGAGAAATAACGTTTTTCGCAAAAGTGTCGAAAATGGCCATTTTTGGCAAAACAGCAAAGGGGGGACCAAGGGAAATTTTTCAAAAATGGCCGATTTTTTGGTTCAACTTCGGAAGGCTAAAAACCTAGCAAATACAAGCCGCCTGATGGCCTAATTAGTATGGATTGAAAGCTAAACTATCCTAGATTTGCGCTATGCAAAAAACCGCATGAAAAAAGACCTATTAGCGGAGAAATAACGTTTTTCGCAAAAGTGTCGAAAATGGCCATTTTTGGCAAAACAGCAAAGGGGGGACCAAGGGAAATTTTTCAAAAATGGCCGATTTTTTGGTTCAACTTCGGAAGGCTAAAAACCTAGCAAATACAAGCCGCCTGATGGCCTAATTAGTATGGATTGAAAGCTAAACTATCCTAGATTTGCGCTATGCAAAAAACCGCATGAAAAAAGACCTATTAGCGGAGAAAAAACGTTTTTCGCAAAAGTGTCGAAAATGGCCATTTTTGGCAAAACAGCAAAGGGGGGACCAAGGGAAATTTTTCAAAAATGGCCGATTTTTTGGTTCAACTTCGGAAGGCTAAAAACCTAGCAAATACAAGCCGCCTGATGGCCTAATTAGTATGGATTGAAAGCTAAACTATCCTAGATTTGCGCTATGCAAAAAACCGCATGAACAAATAGCTCTTAGCGGAGAAATAACGTTTTTCGCAAAAGTGTCGAAAATGGCCATTTTTGGCAAAACAGCAAAGGGGGACCAAAGGAAATTTTTCAAAAATGGCCGATTTTTTGGTTCAACTTCGGAAGGCTAAAAACCTAGCAAATACAAGCCGCCTGATGGCCTAATTAGTATGGATTGAAAGCTAAACTATCCTAGATTTGCGCTATGCAAAAAACCGCATGAAAAAAGACCTATTAGCGGAGAAATAACGTTTTTCGCAAAAGTGTCGAAAATGGCCATTTTTGGCAAAACAGCAAAGGGGGGACCAAGGGAAATTTTTCAAAAATGGCCGATTTTTTGGTTCAACTTCGGAAGGCTAAAAACCTAGCAAATACAAGCCGCCTGATGGCCTAATTAGTATGGATTGAAAGCTAAACTATCCTAGATTTGCGCTATGCAAAAAACCGCATGAAAAAAGACCTATTAGCGGAGAAATAACGTTTTTCGCAAAAGTGTCGAAAATGGCCATTTTTGGCAAAACAGCAAAGGGGGGACCAAGGGAAATTTTTCAAAAATGGCCGATTTTTTGGTTCAACTTCGGAAGGCTAAAAACCTAGCAAATACAAGCCGCCTGATGGCCTAATTAGTATGGATTGAAAGCTAAACTATCCTAGATTTGCGCTATGCAAAAAACCGCATGAAAAAAGACCTATTAGCGGAGAAATAACGTTTTTCGCAAAAGTGTCGAAAATGGCCATTTTTGGCAAAACAGCAAAGGGGGGACCAAGGGAAATTTTTCAAAAATGGCCGATTTTTTGGTTCAACTTCGGAAGGCTAAAAACCTAGCAAATACAAGCCGCCTGATGGCCTAATTAGTATGGATTGAAAGCTAAACTATCCTAGATTTGCGCTATGCAAAAAACCGCATGAAAAAACTGCAAATAGCGGAGAAATAACGTTTGTCGAAAAAGTGTCGAAAATGGCCCGTTTTGGCAAAACAGCAACGGGGGGACCAAGGGAAATTTTTCAAAAATGGCCGATTTTTTGGTTCAACTTCGGAAGGCTAAAAACCTAGCAAATACAAGCCGCCTGATGGCCTAATTAGTATGGATTGAAAGCTAAACTATCCTAGATTTGCGCTATGCAAAAAACCGCATGAAAAAAGACCTATTAGCGGAGAAATAACGTTTTTCGCAAAAGTGTCGAAAATGGCCATTTTTGGCAAAACAGCAAAGGGGGGACCAAGGGAAATTTTTCAAAAATGGCCGATTTTTTGGTTCAACTTCGGAAGGCTAAAAACCTAGCAAATACAAGCCGCCTGATGGCCTAATTAGTATGGATTGAAAGCTAAACTATCCTAGATTTGCGCTATGCAAAAAACCGCATGAAAAAAGACCTATTAGCGGAGAAATAACGTTTTTCGCAAAAGTGTCGAAAATGGCCATTTTTGGCAAAACAGCAAAGGGGGGACCAAGGGAAATTTTTCAAAAATGGCCGATTTTTTGGTTCAACTTCGGAAGGCTAAAAACCTAGCAAATACAAGCCGCCTGATGGCCTAATTAGTATGGATTGAAAGCTAAACTATCCTAGATTTGCGCTATGCAAAAAACCGCATGAAAAAAGACCTATTAGCGGAGAAATAACGTTTTTCGCAAAAGTGTCGAAAATGGCCATTTTTGGCAAAACAGCAAAGGGGGACCAAGGGAAATTTTTCAAAAATGGCCGATTTTTTGGTTCAACTTCGGAAGGCTAAAAACCTAGCAAATACAAGCCGCCTGATGGCCTAATTAGTATGGATTGAAAGCTAAACTATCCTAGATTTGCGCTATGCAAAAAACCGCATGAAAAAAGACCTATTAGCGGAGAAATAACGTTTTTCGCAAAAGTGTCGAAAATGGCCATTTTTGGCAAAACAGCAAAGGGGGGACCAAGGGAAATTTTTCAAAAATGGCCGATTTTTTGGTTCAACTTCGGAAGGCTAAAACCTAGCAAATACAAGCCGCCTGATGGCCTAATTAGTATGGATTGAAAGCTAAACTATCCTAGATTTGCGCTATGCAAAAAACCGCATGAAAAAAGACCTATTAGCGGAGAAATAACGTTTTTCGCAAAAGTGTCGAAAATGGCCATTTTTGGCAAAACAGCAAAGGGGGGACCAAGGGAAATTTTTCAAAAATGGCCGATTTTTTGGTTCAACTTCGGAAGGCTAAAAACCTAGCAAATACAAGCCGCCTGATGGCCTAATTAGTATGGATTGAAAGCTAAACTATCCTAGATTTGCGCTATGCAAAAAACCGCATGAAAAAAGACCTATTAGCGGAGAAATAACGTTTTTCGCAAAAGTGTCGAAAATGGCCATTTTTGGCAAAACAGCAAAGGGGGGACCAAGGGAAATTTTTCAAAAATGGCCGATTTTTGGTTCAACTTCGGAAGGCTAAAAACCTAGCAAATACAAGCCGCCTGATGGCCTAATTAGTATGGATTGAAAGCTAAACTATCCTAGATTTGCGCTATGCAAAAAACCGCATGAAAAAAGACCTATTAGCGGAGAAATAACGTTTTTCGCAAAAGTGTCGAAAATGGCCATTTTTGGCAAAACAGCAAAGGGGGGACCAAGGGAAATTTTTCAAAAATGGCCGATTTTTTGGTTCAACTTCGGAAGGCTAAAAACCTAGCAAATACAAGCCGCCTGATGGCCTAATTAGTATGGATTGAAAGCTAAACTATCCTAGATTTGCGCTATGCAAAAAACCGCATTAATAATTTCCTATTAGCGGAGAAATAACGTTTTTCGCAAAAGTGTCGAAAATGGCCATTTTTGGCAAAACAGCAAAGGGGGACCAAGGGAAATTTTTCAAAAATGGCCGATTTTTTGGTTCAACTTCGGAAGGCTAAAACCTAGCAAATACAAGCCGCCTGATGGCCTAATTAGTATGGATTGAAAGCTAAACTATCCTAGATTTGCGCTATGCAAAAAACCGCGTGGAAAAAGACCTATTAGCGGAGAAATAACGTTTTTCGCAAAAGTGTCGAAAATGGCCATTTTTGGCAAAACAGCAAAGGGGGGACCAAGGGAAATTTTTCAAAAATGGCCGATTTTTTGGTTCAACTTCGGAAGGCTAAAAACCTAGCAAATACAAGCCGCCTGATGGCCTAATTAGTATGGATTGAAAGCTAAACTATCCTAGATTTGCGCTATGCAAAAAACCGCATGAAAAAAGACCTATTAGCGGAGAAATAACGTTTTTCGCAAAAGTGTCGAAAATGGCCATTTTTGGCAAAACAGCAAAGGGGGGACCAAGGGAAATTTTTCAAAAATGGCCGATTTTTTGGTTCAACTTCGGAAGGCTAAAAACCTAGCAAATACAAGCCGCCTGATGGCCTAATTAGTATGGATTGAAAGCTAAACTATCCTAGATTTGCGCTATGCAAAAAACCGCATGAAAAAAGACCTATTAGCGGAGAAATAACGTTTTTCGCAAAAGTGTCGAAAATGGCCATTTTTGGCAAAACAGCAAAGGGGGACCAAGGGAAATTTTTCAAAAATGGCCGATTTTTTGGTTCAACTTCGGAAGGCTAAAAACCTAGCAAATACAAGCCGCCTGATGGCCTAATTAGTATGGATTGAAAGCTAAACTATCCTAGATTTGCGCTATGCAAAAAACCGCATGAAAAAAGACCTATTAGCGGAGAAATAACGTTTTTCGCAAAAGTGTCGAAAATGGCCATTTTTGGCAAAACAGCAAAGAGGGGACCAAGGGAAATTTTTCAAAAATGGCCGATTTTTTGGTTCAACTTCGGAAGGCTAAAAACCTAGCAAATACAAGCCGCCTGATGGCCTAATTAGTATGGATTGAAAGCTAAACTATCCTAGATTTGCGCTATGCAAAAAACCGCATGAAAAAAGACCTATTAGCGGAGAAATAACGTTTTTCGCAAAAGTGTCGAAAATGGCCATTTTTGGCAAAACAGCAAAGGGGGGACCAAGGGAAATTTTTCAAAAATGGCCGATTTTTTGGTTCAACTTCGGAAGGCTAAAAACCTAGCAAATACAAGCCGCCTGATGGCCTAATTAGTATGGATTGAAAGCTAAACTATCCTAGATTTGCGCTATGCAAAAAACCGCATGAAAAAAGACCTATTAGCGGAGAAATAACGTTTTTCGCAAAAGTGTCGAAAATGGCCATTTTTGGCAAAACAGCAAAGGGGGACCAAGGGAAATTTTTCAAAAATGGCCGATTTTTTGGTTCAACTTCGGAAGGCTAAAAACCTAGCAAATACAAGCCGCCTGATGGCCTAATTAGTATGGATTGAAAGCTAAACTATCCTAGATTTGCGCTATGCAAAAAACCGCATGAAAAAAGACCTATTAGCGGAGAAATAACGTTTTTCGCAAAAGTGTCGAAAATGGCCATTTTTGGCAAAACAGCAAAGGGGGGACCAAGGGAAATTTTTCAAAAATGGCCGATTTTTTGGTTCAACTTCGGAAGGCTAAAAACCTAGCAAATACAAGCCGCCTGATGGCCTAATTAGTATGGATTGAAAGCTAAACTATCCTAGATTTGCGCTATGCAAAAAACCGCATGAAAAAAGACCTATTAGCGGAGAAATAACGTTTTTCGCAAAAGTGTCGAAAATGGCCATTTTTGGCAAAACAGCAAAGGGGGGACCAAGGGAAATTTTTCAAAAATGGCCGATTTTTTGGTTCAACTTCGGAAGGCTAAAAACCTAGCAAATACAAGCCGCCTGATGGCCTAATTAGTATGGATTGAAAGCTAAACTATCCTAGATTTGCGCTATGCAAAAAACCGCATGAAAAAAGACCTATTAGCGGAGAAATAACGTTTTTCGCAAAAGTGTCGAAAATGGCCATTTTTGGCAAAACAGCAAAGGGGGGACCAAGGGAAATTTTTCAAAAATGGCCGATTTTTTGGTTCAACTTCGGAAGGCTAAAAACCTAGCAAATACAAGCCGCCTGATGGCCTAATTAGTATGGATTGAAAGCTAAACTATCCTAGATTTGCGCTATGCAAAAAACCGCATGAAAAAAGACCTATTAGCGGAGAAATAACGTTTTTCGCAAAAGTGTCGAAAATGGCCATTTTTGGCAAAACAGCAAAGGGGGGACCAAGGGAAATTTTTCAAAAATGGCCGATTTTTGGTTCAACTTCGGAAGGCTAAAAACCTAGCAAATACAAGCCGCCTGATGGCCTAATTAGTATGGATTGAAAGCTAAACTATCCTAGATTTGCGCTATGCAAAAAACCGCATGAAAAAAGACCTATTAGCGGAGAAATAACGTTTTTCGCAAAAGTGTCGAAAATGGCCATTTTTGGCAAAACAGCAAAGGGGGCCACAAGGGAAAGATTTTAAAAATGGCCGATTTTTTGGTTCAACTTCGGAAGGCTAAAAACCTAGCAAATACAAGCCGCCTGATGGCCTAATTAGTATGGATTGAAAGCTAAACTATCCTAGATTTGCGCTATGCAAAAAACCGCATGAAAAAAGACCTATTAGCGGAGAAATAACGTTTTTCGCAAAAGTGTCGAAAATGGCCATTTTTGGCAAAACAGCAAAGGGGGACCAAGGGAAATTTTTCAAAAATGGCCGATTTTTTGGTTCAACTTCGGAAGGCTAAAAACCTAGCAAATACAAGCCGCCTGATGGCCTAATTAGTATGGATTGAAAGCTAAACTATCCTAGATTTGCGCTATGCAAAAAACCGCATGAAAAAAGACCTATTAGCGGAGAAATAACGTTTTTCGCAAAAGTGTCGAAAATGGCCATTTTTGGCAAAACAGCAAAGGGGGGACCAAGGGAAATTTTTCAAAAATGGCCGATTTTTTGGTTCAACTTCGGAAGGCTAAAAACCTAGCAAATACAAGCCGCCTGATGGCCTAATTAGTATGGATTGAAAGCTAAACTATCCTAGATTTGCGCTATGCAAAAAACCGCATGAAAAAAGACCTATTAGCGGAGAAATAACGTTTTTCGCAAAAGTGTCGAAAATGGCCATTTTTGGCAAAACAGCAAAGGGGGGACCAAGGGAAATTTTTCAAAAATGGCCGATTTTTTGTTCAACTTCGGAAGGCTAAAAACCTAGCAAATACAAGCCGCCTGATGGCCTAATTAGTATGGATTGAAAGCTAAACTATCCTAGATTTGCGCTATGCAAAAAACCGCATGAAAAAAGACCTATTAGCGGAGAAATAACGTTTTTCGCAAAAGTGTCGAAAATGGCCATTTTTGGCAAAACAGCAAAGGGGGGACCAAGGGAAATTTTTCAAAAATGGCCGATTTTTTGGTTCAACTTCGGAAGGCTAAAAACCTAGCAAATACAAGCCGCCTGATGGCCTAATTAGTATGGATTGAAAGCTAAACTATCCTAGATTTGCGCTATGCAAAAAACCGCATGAAAAAAGACCTATTAGCGGAGAAATAACGTTTTTCGCAAAAGTGTCGAAAATGGCCATTTTTGGCAAAACAGCAAAGGGGGGACCAAGGGAAATTTTTCAAAAATGGCCGATTTTTTGGTTCAACTTCGGAAGGCTAAAAACCTAGCAAATACAAGCCGCCTGATGGCCTAATTAGTATGGATTGAAAGCTAAACTATCCTAGATTTGCGCTATGCAAAAAACCGCATGAAAAAAGACCTATTAGCGGAGAAATAACGTTTTTCGCAAAAGTGTCGAAAATGGCCATTTTTGGCAAAACAGCAAAGGGGGGACCAAGGGAAATTTTTCAAAAATGGCCGATTTTTTGGTTCAACTTCGGAAGGCTAAAAACCTAGCAAATACAAGCCGCCTGATGGCCTAATTAGTATGGATTGAAAGCTAAACTATCCTAGATTTGCGCTATGCAAAAAACCGCATGAAAAAAGACCTATTAGCGGAGAAATAACGTTTTTCGCAAAAGTGTCGAAAATGGCCATTTTTGGCAAAACAGCAAAGGGGGGACCAAGGGAAATTTTTCAAAAATGGCCGATTTTTTGGTTCAACTTCGGAAGGCTAAAAACCTAGCAAATACAAGCCGCCTGATGGCCTAATTAGTATGGATTGAAAGCTAAACTATCCTAGATTTGCGCTATGCAAAAAACCGCATGAAAAAAGACCTATTAGCGGAGAAATAACGTTTTTCGCAAAAGTGTCGAAAATGGCCATTTTTGGCAAAACAGCAAAGGGGGGACCAAGGGAAATTTTTCAAAAATGGCCGATTTTTTGGTTCAACTTCGGAAGGCTAAAAACCTAGCAAATACAAGCCGCCTGATGGCCTAATTAGTATGGATTGAAAGCTAAACTATCCTAGATTTGCGCTATGCAAAAAACCGCATGAAAAAAGACCTATTAGCGGAGAAATAACGTTTTTCGCAAAAGTGTCGAAAATGGCCATTTTTGGCAAAACAGCAAAGGGGGGACCAAGGGAAATTTTTCAAAAATGGCCGATTTTTTGGTTCAACTTCGGAAGGCTAAAAACCTAGCAAATACAAGCCGCCTGATGGCCTAATTAGTATGGATTGAAAGCTAAACTATCCTAGATTTGCGCTATGCAAAAAACCGCATGAAAAAAGACCTATTAGCGGAGAAATAACGTTTTTCGCAAAAGTGTCGAAAATGGCCATTTTTGGCAAAACAGCAAAGGGGGGACCAAGGGAAATTTTTCAAAAATGGCCGATTTTTTGGTTCAACTTCGGAAGGCTAAAAACCTAGCAAATACAAGCCGCCTGATGGCCTAATTAGTATGGATTGAAAGCTAAACTATCCTAGATTTGCGCTATGCAAAAAACCGCATGAAAAAAGACCTATTAGCGGAGAAATAACGTTTTTCGCAAAAGTGTCGAAAATGGCCATTTTTGGCAAAACAGCAAAGGGGGGACCAAGGGAAATTTTTCAAAAATGGCCGATTTTTTGGTTCAACTTCGGAAGGCTAAAAACCTAGCAAATACAAGCCGCCTGATGGCCTAATTAGTATGGATTGAAAGCTAAACTATCCTAGATTTGCGCTATGCAAAAAACCGCATGAAAAAAGACCTATTAGCGGAGAAATAACGTTTTTCGCAAAAGTGTCGAAAATGGCCATTTTTGGCAAAACAGCAAAGGGGGGACCAAGGGAAATTTTTCAAAAATGGCCGATTTTTTGGTTCAACTTCGGAAGGCTAAAAACCTAGCAAATACAAGCCGCCTGATGGCCTAATTAGTATGGATTGAAAGCTAAACTATCCTAGATTTGCGCTATGCAAAAAACCGCATGAAAAAAGACCTATTAGCGGAGAAATAACGTTTTTCGCAAAAGTGTCGAAAATGGCCATTTTTGGCAAAACAGCAAAGGGGGACCAAGGGAAATTTTTCAAAAATGGCCGATTTTTTGGTTCAACTTCGGAAGGCTAAAAACCTAGCAAATACAAGCCGCCTGATGGCCTAATTAGTATGGATTGAAAGCTAAACTATCCTAGATTTGCGCTATGCAAAAAACCGCATGAAAAAAGACCTATTAGCGGAGAAATAACGTTTTTCGCAAAAGTGTCGAAAATGGCCATTTTTGGCAAAACAGCAAAGGGGGGACCAAGGGAAATTTTTCAAAAATGGCCGATTTTTTGGTTCAACTTCGGAAGGCTAAAAACCTAGCAAATACAAGCCGCCTGATGGCCTAATTAGTATGGATTGAAAGCTAAACTATCCTAGATTTGCGCTATGCAAAAAACCGCATGAAAAAAGACCTATTAGCGGAGAAATAACGTTTTTCGCAAAAGTGTCGAAAATGGCCATTTTTGGCAAAACAGCAAAGGGGGGACCAAGGGAAATTTTTCAAAAATGGCCGATTTTTTGGTTCAACTTCGGAAGGCTAAAAACCTAGCAAATACAAGCCGCCTGATGGCCTAATTAGTATGGATTGAAAGCTAAACTATCCTAGATTTGCGCTATGCAAAAAACCGCATGAAAAAAGACCTATTAGCGGAGAAATAACGTTTTTCGCAAAAGTGTCGAAAATGGCCATTTTTGGCAAAACAGCAAAGGGGGGACCAAGGGAAATTTTTCAAAAATGGCCGATTTTTTGGTTCAACTTCGGAAGGCTAAAAACCTAGCAAATACAAGCCGCCTGATGGCCTAATTAGTATGGATTGAAAGCTAAACTATCCTAGATTTGCGCTATGCAAAAAACCGCATGAAAAAAGACCTATTAGCGGAGAAATAACGTTTTTCGCAAAAGTGTCGAAAATGGCCATTTTTGGCAAAACAGCAAAGGGGGGACCAAGGGAAATTTTTCAAAAATGGCCGATTTTTTGGTTCAACTTCGGAAGGCTAAAACCTAGCAAATACAAGCCGCCTGATGGCCTAATTAGTATGGATTGAAAGCTAAACTATCCTAGATTTGCGCTATGCAAAAAACCGCATGAAAAAAGACCTATTAGCGGAGAAATAACGTTTTTCGCAAAAGTGTCGAAAATGGCCATTTTTGGCAAAACAGCAAAGGGGGGACCAAGGGAAATTTTTCAAAAATGGCCGATTTTTTGGTTCAACTTCGGAAGGCTAAAAACCTAGCAAATACAAGCCGCCTGATGGCCTAATTAGTATGGATTGAAAGCTAAACTATCCTAGATTTGCGCTATGCAAAAAACCGCATGAAAAAAGACCTATTAGCGGAGAAATAACGTTTTTCGCAAAAGTGTCGAAAATGGCCATTTTTGGCAAAACAGCAAAGGGGGGACCAAGGGAAATTTTTCAAAAATGGCCGATTTTTTGGTTCAACTTCGGAAGGCTAAAAACCTAGCAAATACAAGTCGCCTGATGGCCTAATTAGTATGGATTGAAAGCTAAACTATCCTAGATTTGCGCTATGCAAAAAACCGCATGAAAAAAGACCTATTAGCGGAGAAATAACGTTTTTCGCAAAAGTGTCGAAAATGGCCATTTTTGGCAAAACAGCAAAGGGGGGACCAAGGGAAATTTTTCAAAAATGGCCGATTTTTTGGTTCAACTTCGGAAGGCTAAAAACCTAGCAAATACAAGTCGCCTGATGGCCTAATTAGTATGGATTGAAAGCTAAACTATCCTAGATTTGCGCTATGCAAAAAACCGCATGAAAAAAGACCTATTAGCGGAGAAATAACGTTTTTCGCAAAAGTGTCGAAAATGGCCATTTTTGGCAAAACAGCAAAGGGGGGACCAAGGGAAATTTTTCAAAAATGGCCGATTTTTTGGTTCAACTTCGGAAGGCTAAAAACCTAGCAAATACAAGCCGCCTGATGGCCTAATTAGTATGGATTGAAAGCTAAACTATCCTAGATTTGCGCTATGCAAAAAACCGCATGAAAAAAGACCTATTAGCGGAGAAATAACGTTTTTCGCAAAAGTGTCGAAAATGGCCATTTTTGGCAAAACAGCAAAGGGGGGACCAAGGGAAATTTTTCAAAAATGGCCGATTTTTTGGTTCAACTTCGGAAGGCTAAAAACCTAGCAAATACAAGCCGCCTGATGGCCTAATTAGTATGGATTGAAAGCTAAACTATCCTAGATTTGCGCTATGCAAAAAACCGCATGAAAAAAGACCTATTAGCGGAGAAATAACGTTTTTCGCAAAAGTGTCGAAAATGGCCATTTTTGGCAAAACAGCAAAGGGGGGACCAAGGGAAATTTTTTGAAAAATGGCCGATTTTTTGGTTCAACTTCGGAAGGCTAAAAACCTAGCAAATACAAGTCGCCTGATGGCCTAATTAGTATGGATTGAAAGCTAAACTATCCTAGATTTGCGCTATGCAAAAAACCGCATGAAAAAAGACCTATTAGCGGAGAAATAACGTTTTTCGCAAAAGTGTCGAAAATGGCCATTTTTGGCAAAACAGCAAAGGGGGGACCAAGGGAAATTTTTCAAAAATGGCCGATTTTTTGGTTCAACTTCGGAAGGCTAAAAACCTAGCAAATACAAGCCGCCTGATGGCCTAATTAGTATGGATTGAAAGCTAAACTATCCTAGATTTGCGCTATGCAAAAAACCGCATGAAAAAAGACCTATTAGCGGAGAAATAACGTTTTTCGCAAAAGTGTCGAAAATGGCCATTTTTGGCAAAACAGCAAAGGGGGGACCAAGGGAAATTTTTCAAAAATGGCCGATTTTTTGGTTCAACTTCGGAAGGCTAAAAACCTAGCAAATACAAGCCGCCTGATGGCCTAATTAGTATGGATTGAAAGCTAAACTATCCTAGATTTGCGCTATGCAAAAAACCGCATGAAAAAAGACCTATTAGCGGAGAAATAACGTTTTTCGCAAAAGTGTCGAAAATGGCCATTTTTGGCAAAACAGCAAAGGGGGGACCAAGGGAAATTTTTCAAAAATGGCCGATTTTTTGGTTCAACTTCGGAAGGCTAAAAACCTAGCAAATACAAGTCTCCTGATGGCCTAATTAGTATGGATTGAAAGCTAAACTATCCTAGATTTGCGCTATGCAAAAAACCGCATGAAAAAAGACCTATTAGCGGAGAAATAACGTTTTTCGCAAAAGTGTCGAAAATGGCCATTTTTGGCAAAACAGCAAAGGGGGGACCAAGGGAAATTTTTCAAAAATGGCCGATTTTTTGGTTCAACTTCGGAAGGCTAAAAACCTAGCAAATACAAGCCGCCTGATGGCCTAATTAGTATGGATTGAAAGCTAAACTATCCTAGATTTGCGCTATGCAAAAAACCGCATGAAAAAAGACCTATTAGCGGAGAAATAACGTTTTTCGCAAAAGTGTCGAAAATGGCCATTTTTGGCAAAACAGCAAAGGGGGGACCAAGGGAAATTTTTCAAAAATGGCCGATTTTTTGGTTCAACTTCGGAAGGCTAAAAACCTAGCAAATACAAGCCGCCTGATGGCCTAATTAGTATGGATTGAAAGCTAAACTATCCTAGATTTGCGCTATGCAAAAAACCGCATGAAAAAAGACCTATTAGCGGAGAAATAACGTTTTTCGCAAAAGTGTCGAAAATGGCCATTTTTGGCAAAACAGCAAAGGGGGGACCAAGGGAAATTTTTCAAAAATGGCCGATTTTTTGGTTCAACTTCGGAAGGCTAAAAACCTAGCAAATACAAGCCGCCTGATGGCCTAATTAGTATGGATTGAAAGCTAAACTATCCTAGATTTGCGCTATGCAAAAAACCGCATGAAAAAAGACCTATTAGCGGAGAAATAACGTTTTTCGCAAAAGTGTCGAAAATGGCCATTTTTGGCAAAACAGCAAAGGGGGGACCAAGGGAAATTTTTCAAAAATGGCCGATTTTTTGGTTCAACTTCGGAAGGCTAAAGACCTAGCAGTAGTACTATGGGGGAATATAGACCGGTTTTGCAACAAGCGTTCTGATTGGTTGATCCCGATACAACGAGGCTTCTGATTGGTGGAAATTTTGGGGTCCGCCATTATCACGTGCACACGTGAACAGGATGGGGTCAAAGTCCAATCGACGTCATAAACAAGATGGCGACCATGTGGGTCGGGTCGGGACGGGTCGGGACGGGACGACAATATAGGAGACCATAGTGGTTGGTTTTCACGAATCATAACGGTTTAATCAAATGCAAACTTAAGGTACAAACGGGAACGTGTGAGGAGACCTGGTGTCTACTCGTCCCTAAGAAGCTAAATGGTGTAGGAATCCAGGACCTACTACCCTACTAAAAAGTTTAAAAAAGCTACACAACATAGAATCATAATGGATGGCTCGTCCATAGCGTGACTCCGAGCTAACGGATGGAGATATAGGAGTCGAAACATAAAAACATAACAACGGTCCCAATAGGAAGGACGACGAAAAGGAACGGGTGTTGTGTCTATTTGACAAATGCGGTCACCATGTTTTGCAAATATGTCAGATGCTGTTGTTAACTTGCGAACAAGTTTCTTCTGACGCTGTCTCTGTCTGGGTTCTGGGGGGGCTGGGGAAAGTATTTGTTCCCCACCACGATCAGACTGGTCCGACAGTGAGGACATCGCCATTCCTTCCGCTGGTGTTGATTCATGTACCCGTACTGGGAGGCTAGGAAGGCGTAGAGGCACCGGTCGTGCATCCTCTGCTTGCAGCAAAACATCCTCATGGGTGTGGACCGGTGTCGGAGTTTGCGCAGGGCGCCCAAGCGACGACAGATGGCGGTGAACGTCAGATGTTCGAGCTTGTGGGGCTCTGTGAGATAGTACTCGAAGCAGATCACGCATTGGTTCTCTGCTTCGAACTGTTTCTGGATTGCTGCTGCTTGTTCTCGTTGCTCGGCTTTCTTCCGTTCGAGCTCGATCTTCTTCCTTAGGATCTCCTCTCGGTTCTCCAGATAAAACGCATGGATTCGCGTTAGTCTTTCTCTGGCCCTTCTGGCTTGCGAGCGCGTGAGTGGTGGCATATTGTTGAAGCATCACAAACAGAATGAAGGTGTTTCGGATCGCACGCTCTTATAAGAGACCCTGATGGGTCATGTGATAGGTCAGGTGACTTAGAGGGGGGATGGGGGGGTACCCCTCCAGGAAAGGTCTCTTCTTGAAAACGAGGTCCAAAGAGGTCTATAAGAGTCGAAGCGTTGGAAGGATCATCATTCTTGTTCTTTGAAAAAGTCCATGGGAGGTTGTTTATCCATCGCAGAAGTAACGAGAGATATGCGACGAGCACAGAGGCAAGAAAGAAATGGTCGATTGATGGTCAGTGTGATGAATGTTGTCATCGGTCGGGGTCACGGAAGCGACGACAACAACAACAACAACAACGTTGTTCCTACAATGGGATTTGCTGGTCCTATATTCAACATCTCGACTCGTCAGAAAGACAAAGACAAAGAGGTGGATGACGTGGAAATGAAGGCAGCTGTCCGTTGGGCGGGGAAGGCCAAACCTGCAGGTCGATTCCTCGATACAGACGATACGACGGAGTTCCCCTGTGTCATCTGTGGCGAAGAGGTCCTCGACTTGAAATGTGATAACGATCTGATGGCGTTCCTGGAGAAAGTGAATAAGAAAGTACCTGGAGGCATTCAAGGCGCCAAGATCAAACCAGACCTTTTGGTGGAGATGGGATGTTGCCACCAAACGTTACACGTGGGTTGTTGTTTGACATGGTGGTTGACCACCAAGTCATTGGACCTGCCCTCATTGTCGGGAGGTCTACCTGGAGGGCAACGAGAAGCAGAACTACCCGCGGTACGATGAGCGTCAGGACATCATCGTCCAACAAGTGTATGATGCCGTGACCCGGACCATCTGGAATCTGAACACAGATCCTACGGACGATGAGGACGACGAGTTTGAGGACGACAGGTTTGAGTTTACGGATCTATCAGATGACGATTTGACCACCTTGGAGGGGCTGTTGGGACGTTGACATTTTGTTTGTTTTTTAGTGAGGTGGAACATTTGATGGAGAGGGAGATCGCTCATCAGAGTGAACGTTTTCTTCGTTGGTGGGAGTCTCGTTTTCCTCACCGTCCAGTCACGGAATGGTTGCGTGCCAGAAAAGAGACACAACTGTATTATTATCGAAAGTACCTTTGTGATCGTTCGTTTACTCGTGTAAGTTAAGTTAAGAGGAACACTCAATGTGAATTAAAAAACATGTTTTATTTTCATTGGCGGTTACATTTGTGTTGTTTAAGAAAATAGTTCAACTTGGGTAGAGGGAACGTCTTCCAATGGGCAGGGCGTAACGGGGTCCTGGGTGTCTGACTGGCTAGCATTCTTTGCGTGCGTTCGTGATTGATGTAACGCGTGTCGTAAGACAAGAGTCGCTGAGACCGCATCCATTGAACGAAATGGTAGCATTCGACTTGAGGGCAATGCAATTGTAAGGGATGCTGATGTCGTCCGCACGACCCGACGGAGAGACGGGGTAGATCGTCGAATTTGGGACATCCCCATCGTTCCAAATCTAGATGAGGAATCTGCCAGGTATCGAGCCATTGACCTTCCATGCCTCCTTTGTGAGCTACGAGGGTCCGTTGTGGGGTCTTGAATTGTTGGTAGAGACGTCGGACATCGACCAGGAGTTCACTGGCTACATGATAGTCTTGTCCTGGATAGTAAGGAAGACCATGGACGTACTTGGAAACGTAATGAGCGGTACGTTGATCTTTGGCAGAGAGATGGGGCCATTCCACACAAGGTTTGTAGTGGATGGATCCATAATGGGTTCCAGTATGGTCGCAGTATCCCAGTTCTCTAGGTAAGATCTGCCGCCCACTACAGAAATATTCCAAATCAAGGACGAAGCACACGTCATCAAAGGGGTGTGTCGTCTTCGTCGTCTTCGGAGGAGGAGGAGGAGGATTCGGCGGAGGACCAGTAGTCTTTGGTGGACCACCCTCGTTTGGACCACCAGTGGTTGCGCACGTCTGGGTCGGGGTCGTCAGCATCGTCGAAGATGTATTTGCACTCTGAGCACACATTAGCATCCGGTTTCCAGGTCTTCAAGGCTGACAAGGGAAGTCGGTTCTTTTCGTACTGACAACACTTGCACAAGTAACGATCCAGGAGAGCGTCTATACGTTTGAGGAGTCGTAAGGTGATGGGATCGTCGTTGTCTTGTTCTGTTTGCGTGGCTGCTGCCTGAGACATGCTGTGACAAATGGAGAGTCCCAGAAAGGAGTTCAGATTTTTATGAGAGCGTCCACGTGGGAGGCACGTGAAGACCAGGCACGAGAGGAACACGTGTTACGGGTTATAAAGGACGGTGTCGTGCGAGCCCGGATCCCATTGATCACCATGAGTACGTCGTGGCAATACGGAGGTGTGTCTCCCGCTAGGTATCCTGATTTCAGTAAGAAACCGACCAAACGAGGTAAGAAGAAAGACGATGTCGTTCGTGAAGCAGCTCAACCCCCTGCCAAGATTTACAAGGAAGCGCGTGAGAAAGCGGCCACCAAACGAAAAGAGGAGACTAAGAAAAAGAAGGACGAGGAACTGAACCAAGCGGCTCGTGAGTTGGATGCCCTGCTGGCCTCTGTGCCACCCGAGTTGCCTTCGTACGAACAGGCGATGGCCACGATGCCCCTCGAACAGAAAGATCCGTCGTTCGTGGTATCCTTGGCTGAAGGCAGGGTGCACCATGACGTGCCTTTTGATCCTGCCCTACACGGTCCTGAACCACCACCACCACCACCACCACCCGTGGCGTCACCCTCTTTTGACCGATCCTCACCGCCTCCATTGACCGGTCCGAAGGACGTGCTGTGCCCGTTTCATGCCACCCCGTTAACAGGCGGCTTGACCAAGAATGGGGCTCCGTACCTGTACTGCCGAGATTACGATGGGGTATGTCCTTTGTTCGTGATGGGTGCCGATCGAATCCAGACCTGGATCGATGCCATCGAGGCGCAGCTGCATGAGGATGTCCGACGAGGACCCTGGCATTGCTACCATCAGGAGAAGGCGCGTTTGTCGCGGACGGTGAAACCAGACTCCCCTAACAAGGATCGTTTCTTCTTGGCTTGTCGTCAAGAGGAATCGTGCAAATTTTTTCAGTGGGTGGATCTGGCCTGGGGCAAGACGATTCTCAAGAGACGTGCCGAGGGCTACGATCACGATACGGTCCAACGGATCTCTCGGGAAGAACAGGAGAAGTGGCAGATGGACCTAGAGAGGAAGAAGATTTTCGGACCGTTGCCGGATGATGATCATGCGTACCTCAAGAAGAGGATGGAGAAACGGGAGGAAGAATGGTGCCGACGATTGGAACGGATCCGTCCCATCACACCAGGATTGCTGAAATCTTGTTTTTTTGATTTGAATTTTGATCAGATTCGTATCGATTCCGGAGTGTATAAAAGTCAGCAAATGTGAAAATGTTTAAATAAAAGTACAAGTGATGATGATGTCGTGTGCTGAATTGGGTCGTCGGGTGGTGAGGGTGGGTCTGGAACAAATCGTGCGTCTGCCTTATCGCGAGTACGGACGACGTCTCCGTTGGTCGATCTTGACCTGGATATGTCGAGAATTGATGATCTGTCTCGAAGGAGACGATCAATGGGACGGGCTGCCCACCCAAGAACCCGTGGATGCCATAGCCACGTTCGCCGCTGTGAAACGCAAGGACGACTATAAATGGCCTCATTTTGTCGTGTATCTGACATGGTTGACGCGAACTCTGGGACCCGAGAGAGCGTACGCTACGTGGCAGACGTTGGAACAACGGTACCTGAAAGACCTGCCTAGTCTCTTGGAGTTGACCGTCCGACTCCTTCTCACCAAGACATGCCGAAGCGGAAGAACCGCCGCCGTGCTTCCGGCGTCACCGCCTACACGGATCCCGGCACGCCCGGCGCCTTAGGTGGCGTGACTCGATATGCCAAGGCCCAAGGGTTGTCCTTGAAAGAAGCCCGAGACGAATTGCAAGGGGAATTGGCCTACACGTTACATCGTCCGGTTCGTCGACGTTTTCAGACGTCCCCCGTGTTGGTGTTCCACAAAGACGATCAATGGCAAGCCGATTTGGTGGAGATGCAACCTCTCAAGAAATGGAATGGTGGAAATCGATACCTCTTGACGGTCATTGACGTGCTGTCTAAGTACGTCTGGGCCATCCCCGTCAAGAACAAGACCGGCGTGGCTGTGACAGAAGCGTTTGAGAAGATTCTGCGACAGAGTGGACGGAAACCGTTGCGTTTACAGACGGATGCCGGAAAAGAATTTTACAATGCCCCGTTCAGAAATATGTTGGAAAAAGAAGGCATTCACCATTTTTCGACGCATGGGGATGCCAAAGCTTCCATCGTCGAACGTTTTAATCGTACGTTAAAACAACGCATGTATCGTTATTTCACGGCGCGTAATACGCGAGTGTATGTCAAGGTGTTGCCCCAACTCCTCGACGGGTACAATGGGAGTCGGCATCGGAGTATCGGTATGGCACCGCGCGACGTGACGGAGAAGAACGAAGGCGCGGTGTGGTCCACGTTGTACGGCAAACGCCTGAAGCGGCGTCCTCGTCCCAAACTCAAAGTGGGCGATCGTGTGCGACTCAGCAAGAAACATCGACCGTTCAAGAAAGGGTATCTGCCGGGTTGGACCGAAGAAGTGTTTGTCGTACAACGCGTGGTACCCGGACCCGTGGTCACGTATAAACTGAAAGAATGGGATGGCACGCCTCTCGAAGGTAGTTTCTACGAAGAAGACGTTCAGAAAGTGACCGTGCCCGACGAAGCTTTGTTCCGCGTGGAAAAGATCTTGCAACGACGTCAACGCCTCGTGAAAGTGCGTTGGTTAGGTTGGCCTAAGAAATACGATAGTTGGATTCCTCGTTCTGCGTTACGACATGTATAAAAAAGATACAAAAGATGTAATAAAGATACCATACGTGATGTCTCGTTATGTGACGTTGTCGAGTCATGTTCAAAAATCCGAATTCCCCGACAATGGTCCTTCCGAATTTAAAGTCCGTCTGCCTAGTGATCATGCTTGGCAGCAGGACACGGACCGTTGGGAAGTGGGATTGAGTGGTATGTTTCTGCCTGACATTCCACCGCCACCACCGCCACCCCCTGTACACCCCGAAAAGATCCTGGTTCACAAAGCGTACCATGGCGCGGGTCATCCGGAGACATGGCATGAGGAAGGGTACTTGTGTACGTATTACTATTCCACCACGACAAGGAATTCTAGTGGAGAGCTCGTGATCGCGCGGAATGCACGAGGGGTGGTCCTCTTATCGGAGATCACCCCGTCCGAGACGGGTGTGGAATTTATCAAGAAGGTCGTTCATCGAATGCAACAGAAGATCACGACCAGTCTACAAAAAGGGGAGCACCTTCACTTTGAGTTCACGGACACGAGTCAGTCCCCCCCAAAGACGAAGAGATACTATACCATGGCCACCTTGGTATGGAAGGGAGACGATTTGCTTCTGGACAATACGAGTGTGTTCATAAGTGGCATCATGTGGAAGTATTTTGGATGGGTCCTTGAACTGGCTTTACATATGGGATGGATCACCACCGACGCTGAATATGTAAACACAGCACAGTACTACAAGAAAGGACCCAATCTTCTCATGGAAGCGATCGATAAACACGCCCCGACACCGGATTACACCGAAGAACGTTTTCGTGACGGCTCCGTCTTTCCGTCCTTCCCTAACAAATTCACCTCCGAAACCGGTCCGACGGCTGTGGTCTTAGAGAGTCAGGTCGGGTCAGGTCAAATCGGTGGCCTGTATAACAATGCCCACTTCATGGTGATGGCCAAAACCTTCAATTGGCGTTTTGTCCGTCTGAACGAAGCCTTTGCCAAGTTGAAGAACACTCCCTTGGCTCCCTTGGCGAAGCAACCGGTCGAACGTCCCCTTTTCGTCTACGTCAACCTGACGGAAAGTCAATGGTTGGAAGAGTCGTACGACGAATTGCTACGCACCGTTCCCTATAAAAGTGGAGGTGTCTGGTGGGAACCACGACAGGTACACTACCATCGCCTACGCGGATCTCAGATCGAAACGGTCCACGTACGTGTCAAGGAAGTCGACGGGCGGTCCGTGGCCTTTCCTAAAGACAAAACAAGTACGCTCTGTCTTCATTTTCGTCGTCGTCGTCATGAATCGCATCGTCGTGCTCAGCGATCCTTCGAGAGAGTTTCCGGATAATCGGACCAACACGTTCAAGTCGCGACTTCCTCAGGTGGTCCAGTTTGAAGGGGATTGGGAGGTCGGATTGACATCCATTTCCATGCCCGATAGTGGTTTGGATCTCAGTAGTTTTCTCTCCGAGGGTGCTAGCGTTATACAATTGAGGTATCAAATCTTGAACACATCGACAAACACTCGCACGACTCGTGTGGACGATGTGTGGCGCAATAATGTCATCCAGAATTCTCCGTTCATCGTGGATGGGGTCGGACTCATGAACGCTTTGATTAATGAGATCGATTTGGAGATCATCACTACTCTGCAAGGCGTGGCGAATGGCGAAGTGGAGGACACACATCGACCGACCTTTCGCTGGGAAGGAGAGACGGCCATCTTGGAAAAAAAGGATATTGGAGTCCTGGGAAGTTATCCTATTTCCGGTAATAAAGTGGAACTTAAAATCGTCAAGGATTTGGCCTTTCGCATGGGATGGTTGAAAGTCGACAACAAGGGCAAACACAGTCTGGGTCCCAATCTTCGATACAGTCTTCATGACGCAAAGACTAAGAAAGCAACGCGGGTGTCCAATACGGAACTAGCCTTGGAAGTGTTATGGATGGCCGATACGACCTGGCTCACCCTGAGCTTTGCGGTAGAGTGGCACTTTATCAATTTGAACACGGCATTCCAGCAGGCTCTAAGTCATACCTCCCGAAGTTTATTGATCTACTCAGACGTGGTGAGCAGTAATGTCATGGGAGATGCCGAACATCCTCTGATACGAGAAGTCCACTATCAACGACGTGGCGGAGGGGACGTCTATTTCGAACCGACCCACATTCAATGGATGCCCATGCGTCGTCGTTACTTGGATGTCATTGAAGTCAGCGTGGCCGAGAGTGATGGACGTCTGGCTGACCTGGGAAGAGGTCATAGAACCATCGTCACCTTTCAGTTCCGGAAACGGAAATGAAAAAAAAAAAAAAACGTATAAAAATGAAGACACGTCGTGGGTTATCATCATTCTCATCATCATCATCATGCGTGGGGGTAGTTTGACACGGTATTATCCTCCGTACCTTCGTGGATCAGGGGCCACTGAAGAGTTGATCAAGATTGCCTCGCCTGTTTTGATGAATGCCATGCAAACGGGACTTCAAGCCGCGGCTAGTGGTCGTTCGTTCAACGATGTCGGAGGTGTGGTGGGAAACTCATTGAAACGTGGTTTGAAACGAAAAGCGGGCGCTTTGGTGAAAGCCGGTCTCAAGGCCGGTGGACGACATGCCTATAAAAAAGCCAAACGAAGTGTGGCATCCATCTTTAGACGATAATGATTCACCGACCGATGGTCGTGCATTCACGGTTGCGTCGACAACGCGCTTACCGTCGACGTCAGTCTGCCCCTACCATAAAAGGCAGGACACCCGTTCAGTACGGTGGTTGGTTGATCCCGCACCTACCGAGAGCACCACGACGACGACGTAGAAGAAGAAGACGACGATCATGAGTCTGGAACTGTTTACCATGCCGTCGACGGACATCACGGTCGATTCGTACCGGATGATCCCGTACAGTGCGGCCATGACGGGCATCGTGCCCGTCACCTTTACCGTTCCCGGTTTGGACGAATTTGTGGATTTGGGACGTAGTTTTTTTGAAATCGAACTGAAATTGAATTCGGCGTCCACCAACGGTATCGTGGCCGATACCAATGCGGCTTCGGATGCCACCGACACCAAGTTTGTGTACGTCACCAACAATCTGGCCCACGGTCTCTTCAAGCAGATCAATCTACGACTGGGTGGTGTCTTGATGAGCGAACAGACCGATACGTACATGTACAAGGCTTTCATCGAAACCCTCTTGAATTACAGTCGAGACGAAGGCGATACGTTGTTGGCCCCTCAAGGTTGGGTGAATTACCTGAACGTGGAGGAACAGCTGGCAGCTGCGGGAGGCGACGACGACATTTCCACCACCGCCGGATGGGCACACAACAATACGAATGCCTTGAAGACGGCTACCAAACTCTTTTACAGCAATAACAAAGCCACCATGATCATGTATCCTCATTTGGCCGCCATGCGAACGGGACGTTTGTTGGTCCCTCGCGTAGAAATGGTGATGGAACTGTTTTGCAACACGCCGGACTTTTTTCTGTTTGGGACCAAGACCAGTGGCACCGGGGTCAAAAGATACGTCACGTTGGGTGCAGGGGATATCAAAGTCACTTTTCATTTGTGTCGCGTCAACCTGAATGTCAGTGTGGGTAACGAACTGATGGCCAAGATCGATGTGAAAGGTCAAATGGCGAATTATCCTATGGTCAAAAGTCAAATCCGAACCTTCTCGTTCGATGGCAAGACCACCTTGTGGACCGAAGACCAATTGTTCACAGGCCGTCTTCCCGACCGTTTGGTCGTCGGGCTGCTGGATAGCAAAGCGTTTAATGGGGATTTGGAGTATTACCCGTATGCCTTCCAAGATTTTGGGGTGAAGAGTATTCGTCAACTGGTAGGTGGGGAAGAATATCCCTATCCAACGTTGGAATTGGATGGCACCAATACCCTGAAAGACTGGTTGGGCTATCACCGTGTTTTGGAAGCCAGCGGTTCCCTGACGAATCATCGCCCTCACCTGATTCAGCCAGGAGATTGGGGATTCGGCAAGAATTGCACTTTGTTCATGTTTAACAATGTACCCAGCGGGAATGCCGATTCACCGTATCATCGAAATCCCAAACAAAAAGGCAAGCTGCGTCTGGAAATCCGATTTAATGCCGCTCCCAACAAGAACATCACCATTTTGGTGTTTGGCGAATTCGAAGACAGCTTCCAAGCCGGTGCCAACGGAGCCGTCCTGTATCAAAAGTACGAGTGAACAGAAATGGAATTTGTGCCCTTGAGTGACGTCACCTTACGCGCCTTGGCCTTGGACGATCCGATCCTGAAACGCATCTTTCACGGCGTTCACCCCTCTGATGGGCTTCCGTCACGCCCGCCCCGTACGACACGGGCCGCTTACATTGTCAATACGGATCCACGAGGGGAACCGGGTCAACACTGGTTGGGACTTTGGACGGAACAGAATCGGTGCGAAGTCATGGACAGTTACGGGCTCCCGATGACGACTTACAGTGCACCCGACTTGGAACGCTGGCTCGAAGACGAATGGGATGCAGTGCAATGGAACGATCGGACCCTTCAAGCTTTGAACAGTACCGCTTGCGGTCATTATGCTTTGATGTTTTTGAAAGAGAGGGTTCGGGGACGTACCATGCCCGAGTTTGTGCAAACCTTTTCTCCCCATGATTTTGTAGCCAACGACCGAAGGGTGGGTCGACAAGTACGTCGTCAAATCGTCCAAGAGGTCAATGCGCTACCCTGCCTTCAAGGTTGTACACCGCATGAACCGATTCTTCTACATTGATTAATAAAAAATTTATTTCATTACCTGTCGTGTCTTTGTTTTATGTAAGGGTATAAAAAAGATAAGGTGCAGTTCGATCGCCGAGGAAGGATGATACGACAACCCAGTAGTACGATGATCGTCGGTCCCTCGGGGAGTGGCAAGACGCAATTGACCGAAGCCCTCTTGACGGAAGGTGATGTCTTTGAAGGAGGTCGGACCAAACCGTGTCATTACTGTTATGCCGTATGGCAACCGCGTTTCGAACGGATGAAAGGTCGTGGGATCCGATTTCACGAAGGGATTCCCGACATCGATCATCTTCGACAATGGTTTGGAAAAAGTGGTGGCGGGATCCTGGTCTTGGACGATCTCATGGACGAAGGTGGCAACGACAAACGCGTGTTGGATCTATTCACCCGAGAATCGCATCATCGGAACATTACGGTGTTGTATTTGTGTCAAGATTTATTTCCACCCGGCAAGTATGCCAAGACCATCTCCAGGAATGCCCACTATCTCTTCGTGTTCAAGAATCCTAGAGATCAATCGGGATTTCGGGCCTTGACGTTACAAGCCTTTCCCGATCGATGGCGTGACGTGCTTCGTCTCTTCGAAACATGCACGCAACGCCCGTACGGGTATATAATGATGGATCTTCATCCCTCGGATGGTCCGACCCAAGTGTGGAAACGTGAATGAGTAGTCCAGGATCCCCGTTTGCCCATTGGGATCCGTCTGACTATCAACGTGCCTTGGCAGAGTACCGACGACAAACTCCTTCCACACCTTCCAGTCCCGGATCACCGTTTGACCAGTTTCAATTTGAACGCAATCCCTCTGAATATCAAAGGGAATTGCAAACGTACCGTCAACAGCAACAACGACGGAGAGCTAAAGAACGCGCGGCTCGTCGACGTCGAAGACAAGGAGGACGTGCTTTGGCTTTGAGTGAACGACTCGAGACCGCCCAACGCATTCCTCTAGGAACCCGTTCGTTTTCTGAACCCAGGATGACGTCTGCCCCAGCGGGTGTAGGGAGCAGGACACCGCGTACGTCCCCGGCCGGTGTGGGGAACACCATTCCCAACATGACTCCCAGAAACAGTCCGGCCGGCGTCGGAACACGAACCCCCAACAGTACGATTCAAGAGTTTTTGGAAACGTTGGATCAAGGTCGTGTGCCGACGCCCGAACCCAATGTCTTGTTGGAAGAACTGGGTCTTGGTACCGGGGGATTAGAGACCGATGGGTTTGTAGCCCAACGACAACTCATGATGCGTTCTCTTTTGGACGGGAGTATCCCCGTCGCTCAGAGAACCCAGATCCAAAGAGACTATAACATCTCCGACCAAGATTTACAAGATTTTGCCGCTAGTGGTCCTTCCAATCGTCCTACCACTGGAGGCAAACGCCCGCGTCCCACGACCGGAGGCAAACGCCCGCGTCAACGTCCTCTTCCAGCAGGTTCTCCTGCAGGTTCCCGCCGTCGAGGTAGCGGTGGGAGAGGCGGTGGTGGTGGTGGCGGAGGTGGTGGAGGTCCTCCCGGAGGAGGTGGCGGCAGTGGTGGTGGTGGTGGAGGCGGCGGCGGAGGAGGTTCTCCTGGAGGAGGAGGTTCTCCTGGAGGGAGTGGCCGTGGAGGTCGACGACGTTTGAACCAGGATGGACTTCGTCGTCAAATGGATTTGTTATCTCAAGACGCCCGTCAACGAACGGATGGACGTCGTATCCGGAACATTACCCATACCAACACCGTGACCACGGTCTACGAGGACGGCGGTACACCCACCGTCCGACGCACCTCTTCCCGACTCAGTAACCCATAAAAGGACATGCGCAACGCCACGATGTCAATCATGCCCAAAACCAGACGACGACGACGACAACAACGACGACCCCCACAACGTGGACGCGGCCTCTTGACGATCCTAGGCAAAGCTGTGGCTGCCGGGTACACGTTAGGAAAAGACAAGAGGTATAAAAGGATGGGTGCCCTAGGAGCCACCGGCCACTATGAAGCACCCAAGTATAATTACGGTATGATGAAACGGATTCTCAAACGAAAACCTTGGGCACGAAAAATGGTGATGGATCGAATGATGCGTGGGGATCCGCATCCTTTGAGGGGACTATGAAGCAAAGAAGAAGAAGAAGGAGAAAACCCCCCGTCCGACGACAGCGTGGCGGGGTGCTTCCTTTGGTCGTGGCGGGCGCAAGTGCTGCACTCGGAGGCGTGACTGCTCTGGCGCGTAAGAATGCTCGTACTCGAGCACGTTCCCGTAAACGGTACGACGACATGGTGGCTCGAATACGTGCCGAAGACGTTCGTCGTGGGGACGATTCGGCCATCGTGTACACGCACATTCCTGCCTATAAACCACCGCGTTACAAAGGTATGATCTTCCTCGAGAAACTCAAACGTAAACTCAGAGGTCGACGATGACTATAAAAGGACAGTCCAACCGATCCCATGGTAACAATGGTACGTCAACGTGGTAGTGGCATTTGGTTAAACGGGAGACGTCAACGCGGACGTGGTTTACCCATATGGGTCCAACGGGGCGGCAACTTGATCATGTTCCCAACGGCTGTCCCTAAACCTCTGCGAAAAGGACGCCGACGACGACGACGACGAAAACGACCAGGAGTGCTCCGGGTATAAAAAAGAACGCCCCGGATCGATAGCCCGGAACACACCATCATGTCGTGGAGGATAGAACGACAATGGCCGTTTTTACGGAGCGTCTTGAAAGAAGCCGATCATCAAACCCGTCGGGCACGCCTTCAGGCTGCCAATGCGGATCAAATCAATGCCGTGAGTGAATTGGTCATGAACACGATCCGAGGGAACGTTCCTGTCTCGTCCAAGATAGTGGGACGCCTTCGACCTTATGAAAAGGTCTTGGGGGACATGTCTCGTCGAAAACATTCTATTAAAAGGCGACGTCAATTGATGATGAATCAGACAGGAGGAGCTCTTTGGGATGGTCTGAACGCCGCTTGTGACGTGATACGACGAAGTAAAGGACACAGACTAAACACGGCTTGTGACATCCTAAGACCCAAAAAACGATGAAAGCGTGTCGTCATCGGATTCCAGGAAGCGTTCGTGCCCAAACACCCTATCTGGGTTGGTTTCTACGAGATCTGACCCGATTGTCGGGAGAGGACCGTTTACGAAAACTCTACGATGCCGTGGATCAAAAGATCGAGGCCATCAGTCAACTGGCTCGAGAGATTGTCAAGGGACGTCTACCTTTGTCCAAGTACACCCTACTCAAGATCACCGAGACCCCACGAGATCGAAGAGTGTTACGGGCCATCAGTCGTTCGAGTCGTAGCATAAAAGCCCGACGAAGGATGATGCGTCGACATTTTCATCGAACTCGATTCTGGGTCGGATTGCATACGGCGTATCATCATTGTGTCAAGGATCATCTACAACATGGACGATGGTTGGTGTGATAACACGTGGACGCAAGGGCCTCGTTCGTTCTGTGCCCTACAGGATCAGATACGGGGGCTTCGGCATCGTGTCCGCGAACAATGCGACATTGTCCGTCAATTGACCGATCAGTTGCAAGAACGCAATCAGAACTTGGAGCTCGCCGAACAAAAGATGGGGGTCTTGCAAGAACAAGTCTGCGAATTGAATCGACATTTGGAACGCGAACGCTACGAGAAACAGAACCTCTACTATAAAACCAGGGAAAGACGCGACGATCTTAATACTTCACGATGAGTGAAGTGGAGACCATTCCAGGATTTGAAAACAAAATCTTGATCGATCCTCAACGATTACGTCAACTCGAAGACGTGTACAAGGAACGTCTGACCGAAAACCTTCCTTTGGCCAAAGCCGCTCGTATTGCCGCCAAACAGGAAGCCGTTCTCATGTCGGATCAGATTCCTCCAGGTATCAAAAATACCTTGGCTACCTCTCTGGCCGACCAAAAGAAACGATGGACCAAAGCCGTCCGACAACCTATTGGGTTCGGACCGGATGCCGACGACGAACGCGATGCCGAAGCCGATGCCTATGCGCAAGGACCCTTACACTCCATGTTGACGCAGTTGGTCAAGAAGAAGAAAAAGACAACACCCGAGACCACACCCTCGGCACCCCCTAAAGCTAAAAAACGACTTCGATTCATCACTCAACCTAAAGCAGCCCCACCCAAAAAGAAGAAAAAAAAGTCACCCCCCAAGACACCGGTTCCCTCCGTCGACTGGGGACAGCTTCCGTTTCAAGGAGATCCCAGGATGATGGGGAGTAGTGTGGCCGACTACATGGAGAGGACCGCTCAATCGGTCAAGAAAAAAATTCGTAAGAAGACAGGTCGCCAACGTCCCACCGAAACAGATAAATTGCAACGCCCACCCGGTTGGTTGGATTTCGATAAGAAACTCAAACGACGTTTGGATGGCGAGGACTACTAAGAGACGCCCACGACGACGACGACGACGTCAGCGAGGTGGCAAATTTGACGTGCAGAAGGCTTTGGCCAAGACAGGGATCGAGTTTCATTGGCCTGGCTATCAGTACATGGGTCCTGGCACCAAATTGGCCAAACGACTCAAACGAGGGGATCCTGGCATCAATCGTTTGGACAAGATTGCCAAGACCCACGACATGGATTATGCCAAGGCCAGAAACTTACAGGACAAGTGGAAAGCCGACGACAAGATGATTCGGGCTATCAGTAACCTCCCAGGCAAAAAGAAGAAGACGGAGAAAGTGGTCAAGAAAATCATGCAAATGAAACGTAAACTCAAACTTTAATTTTGAACATTTTTCAACGAAATTTACGATTGAATATTCTTGTCCGACGACACCAAGGACCGTAAATGTCAATAAAAGGCACAAAATAAAAGTGTCCCGTCTTCTGGTTCTTTTTGATCTGTTTTTCCGGGTGCCATAGGGGTTGTCTCCGATAATGCCGGGCTTCACGAAGGGCATGCGCTGTTGCACAACAATACAACTGCCCAAACAGCATGACCGCTCTCAGGTGACGCCGTGCAGGGGGTAATTGGAACTGCAATAGAAATGAAAATGTCCATCAGATCCTCTTTTCATACGATGGTGACGAAAACGCCATATCTCTGCACATCTCCATAGCTTTCTCAACCAACTTTGGGTAGGACAACATTCATGTAACTGAGGCTGAAACTGGGTCTGGATCTGGAACGAAACGAAAAGGATAAGGATCCTCCACAAAATAAAAAATGTCCATCCGCTCTTCTTCTCATACGATAGATACGGAGACGCCATATCTGAATACACTCTGCAAACTCCAACTCCAGCCAAGCTTGGGTAGGACAACGCATTTGACGTGGGTCCGGATGAGACGGCACGACCATCTGAAAATTAAAATGAACAGGAACAGTAGGGACGTCCCAGACTATGATAACGTCTTGTCCGTACCACTAAATGTCCTTCGGTATTCTGGTAAACAAAATGTCCCTCCTCGTTACGGACCATCACCTGACGACGCCATACAGGTGGATCCAAATAATAAAGGGCCGCGCCTCGGTCCTCATCATCATACTCCTCCAAATCCTCATCGTAAGGATCCTCCAAATCCTCATCCTCCAAATCGTACTCATCGTACATCCTCATCCTTATCACACGTAAATAAAATGTTCCGATGCCTGTGATCGGGTCCGATCCTGTATAATTATAAAATCCGTATCGTGCTACGACCGCATCGATGATGGCCAGTTTCTGGACGATCGTATAACTTTCTCCATAACACTCTGCACAGTAACGATCGACATCCACGTACTCCTCGACATCCGGGGGAATGCTCAGCAGCTAAAACATAAACAAAGACACACCTGTCAGACGTTCCTCCAGTAACATGAATCGAACCTCGGGCGTATAGGGTCGTCTCTCGTGCACATGAAAGCGACCACTCCACGTACAAAAACATCGGTCGGCACGGACCATAATCTACGAAAAATCCACAGTATATCGAGGTGTTAGTTCCCATAAGACACGCATCTGATAACGATCATCATTCCACACCAGGGTATAAGATCTCTCGACCACAGACGATTTTTCCCTACGACGTTTGTAGGTCCCCTGACAATGTCGTGCATGCTCCTGCGGTGCTATGTTCGTTCGCTGGTCATTGAGTCGATCAAGACAATACATGCATGTAATGGGTCCATACGAACAACAAGGCGAATCCCAAATCGTGAACCCTTCCCCATTGGCGAACACCGTCATGAACTAAAAACAATAACGGCACCATTAATTTGTTGTCGATTGATTTCGTCTTTGATATCTGTCCAGACTCGGACATAAACAAGCTCTTGTTTGGAGGTACGAGGTCCACTGTACGATCCAAAAGTAGGCAGACTGCACCAAGTCTAAACAGAAAAACGACATTCACGTTAATAGGAGAATCGACTATCGGCGACGACGACGACGAATACGACCATGAGAACCGACCGCCCTCCATAACTCCGCTATAATGTCTAGTTCTTTTTCCGTCCAACCCCTCTGGGATGAAAAGCGAGTACATGGGCGTCTACACCAAGTCTAATGAAAAAAAACAACAAAACAGTCACCATCGTCTCTGAGGACAGCACGCACACCAACACCAACACATGGTCGTATTCTGAAAAACGTAACATAGGTTATCGACGGCTGTATATCGTAACGAGTCCAGAAGACGGATCCCAAAAATCCACATCAATCCTCTTCCACAACTCCGCCGTAATGTCCATCTCTTTTTTCGTCCAACCCCGTTGGTATGAATAACGAGTAAACTGATTCAGACGACACCACATCTAACGATAATAAAGAGAACGAAACGTTTGAATCAGTATCCCGTCCCAATAGAGACCCGTACCCCTAAGACGAAAACAATAAGAAGTACACGATCCGTATCCATAAGAGGTACAACGTCCAGGCGGAACAAAGTCTGGAAAGATGGACGGAAACCAAAGCCACTGTCAATCAAAAAAAAGAATCAACGGTCACGGTTACGGTAACCGTAATAAGGTTCAAACTCAATATAAGTAGATCGGCGACCCCCCGAATAACAACGACGACGTCCGTAGGAGACTTCCAACCCGTCACATCGACAACGAACGAGACACCCGTAACACAGGCAACCAAAATAGTTGAGGTCCAGTCGTTTCAAACAGTGAATGCACGTGGCGGCAGTCTCCGTACAACGTTGAGGACACACCCACTTGATCCAAGTCCATCGATCCTTCGCCCTCGGTGGATAGCCACTCAGTGGATAACCTCTGGTTCTATGTTCCTCCACCACCATCTATTAACAAAAAGAACCTATCTTAGAACCTCATTCAAATAACGCCGTCTCCAACGAATCTGCTTCATCGTTCTCGGAGGACGTGCCCGTCGCCACAGCCAACAACCATTCCTCCATACCCATCTCGATAGCCTCTCATCCCCGAACGTATCCTCAAATTGACAAATCACCTACGAAAGAAAAAACGACCTATCTTAGAATCTCAGTCAAATAACACCGCCTCCATCGACGCTGCTCCTCCGTTCTCAGGGGTCGTCTCCGTCGCCACACCCAACGATCCTCTCTCCATATCCATCTCGAAATCCTCTCATCTAATGTTTGTTCCAATTGACAAATCACCTACAATAAAGCAAAAAACTGGGTCCAACTATACCCCTGACACAAATAACACCAGTCCCCCAAATCATGACGACACGGTGGAAACCCATAACCCACGTCACAGGTACAAATCAAACATCCCGGACGACGGTAAGACGCATAAGACACCCCACAATTACAGTCACAGTCCCACGTTCTACACGTCAATTCCACATAACTGCAACGACATTCCCATTCGACCCAATGATTGTCCACCTCCGACCTAGTGACCACCATGACCTACAAGAAAACAACGACAATGAGGAGATCGAAACGGCATACACAAAAGACCTCTCCGGTAGACGGGCCATCGACACCAACGACACACGACCATCCCTTCTGGACGACGAGACCGAAACCTGCCCGTACAATACCGATACCCCGGACAACTCATCGCGCCCAAAAGACAATACCGACATTTCATGCGTCGGCTTCCCGCAGGATTACCCCCAGGGGGAAACCGTCGGCACGGTCCGCATTCAAAGACGATAGTCGATTCTCCTACGTACGTCGCCGTCATCTAAAAGACATCAAATAAAATAAACGAATCTATCAGATCCGCTTCGATTTCCACCCAATACAAATACCCGGTACGTACCGTGCCATGTTGAGCGCAACGTGGTAGACGGAGTAACTCTTCGTGAATGGGGTTCCAACGTTCCCTCCGGTCCTTCTCTCGTTCCTTCTCCTCCTCTCGATCTCGAACCTTCAATACATGATGACGTACTTCGGGAGGCAACAGGTCCCAATACGAAGCCTCGTTTCGGGTCGCCGGAGTGTTCTTGGTAATCCGGCCTTCTTTTCGCCAACGACCATTCTCTTGCTTGACCCAAACCTCTTGCTCATACTCTGGGTCTTGCTCCACCTCCATAGTACGTCTGGCGACTGCCATCTCGAGCGCACGTCTCTTGGGTTCGGATGCCATGACTTTTCTGAAACTCCTCACTCGATCGAACTACTTAACAGGAATCGTTCCACCAATCCCCGTTCTCCTAAGGGGTCACATGACTTTCTGGGGGGATACCCCCCCATCCCCCAGGAGACCTATCTCGCTCCGGATTGGTCCATCTAGGGTACACGTCAAGGTCGTTCAAGGTGACTCTTTCTCTATAAAAGACACACCGTCTTCTTCAAACAAAAAAACATCTCATCATGGATAGCGATAGTGATAGTGATTTGGTTGAAGCACTCGACGCGTTTGAACAAATTGAAGGTGCTGCTCCAGGACGTTTCGTCTTTGAAAGACTTCCTGTGGTCGAACGGCGTAGTGTCCGTCTCGGTGTTCGTGAACGCGTCTTTCAACTTCGCCCTCGACAGATCGGAGCGTTCATCCCCCGACAACGTCTCACCGATGCCCTCGTGCAAGGTCTTCGTACCGCTCTAGATGACTTAATCAACGATCAAGACATTCCCGATGGCGATCGCATTTACATCGCTCTAGCCTCCAATCGTATTGCCAATGCCTACAACGGTTGGGGACTACGGGCCGGAGAATGGCGCGCTCAAGGTCCACGCGTGGATGCCTTACTCGGGAATCTTTCCCACATGCTCAACTCGAACGAACAATTTGAGATGGACGATTCCTTCACCCTCGCCTTCGTTCACGTACGCGGGGCTCCCACCGGTTCCGGTTACAAAAGAAAACATTTACCAGGGCATCAAGCGTCGACGCGTCTCAGAGAATTCAAGCGATGTATCTTACGTGTCCCACAAGATGACCAGAATCTATGCTGTCCACGCGCCATCGCTCTCGCTCGAGGGGTCCATCAACATCGAGACGATCCTCCACGTCGCCGACAATGGACCCAATGGAACCATCGTCGCATCACACGAGCGGCTCAAGAACTTCTAGAGGAAGTCGGTCTTCCTCCTCAACCCTGCGGTCCCGAACAACTTCAACAACTCGTCACCGCTCCCAGTCTTCAAGACTACACCCTCGTGGTCGTAGATGCCAACCGCGCTTATGCTTGTTTTGCTTACGGTCGTGGGGACACATTGTTAGGACTCTTACACGAAGACGGTCATTACGATGCCTTGTCTTCCTTACCTGGTTTCTTCGGCCAAGATTACTTTTGCAGCCAATGTTTCCAAGCCTACCATCATTTGGGTCAGCATGCCTGCCGTAACAATCGAACCAACCATTGCGGAGCCTGCTTGCAAAACGGATGTTCTGATCATACCGAGGCCTACCGACAGTACCGCTCGGCTCAGACACCCTGTATTCTCTGTGGACGTTCTTTTTACGGAGACACGTGTCTCCAAACCCATCGGACCAAGACCCAGGCCGGTCAACCCGCGGATCCTGAACATCCTTCCGTCTGTGCCACCCGTCGTCAGTGTAAAGAATGTCACCGCGTATTACGTGGCCTCAAAGAGATCCGAACTCATCGGTGCGGGTATCGGAAATGTTCGTGCTGCAAGAAAGACGTCGACGTCCATTCCCATCGATGTTTCTTACAAGTCGAAAAGACTCCCGCCGAAGAACGAAGTTTGAGACGGCAGCGACTCTCCTTCCAAAGGATCCTGAGTCAGGGACTGGCGCCTCTCTTAGAAAACGAGGCCGCTGGATTGCACGCTTTTCTGGCGGGCGACAACGACGAAGACGACGAAGACGAGGAGGACGATGAGGAACCACCCTTGCACGTTTTCTTTGACATTGAGAGCATGCAAGTCGAGGGACGTCACGTGCCCAATCTGGTGGTGGCCGAGACAGAAGACGACGACGATCCTCCCGTGTCGTTCCAAGGAGACGAATGTCTCTTTCATTTTCTGGAATGGTTAGAAACCCTAACCGAAAACGGAATGCGACCCTTGACGGTCATCGCTCACAATTTCAAAGGGTATGACAGTTATCCCGTCATCGATGAACTCCACCGGCAAAAGAGAGACCTGGACCAAATCCGAAACGGTGGGAAAGTCCTCCAACTCACCTACCCTCACGAACACACGACCATACGATTCATCGATTCGCTCTCCTTCTTCCAGATGCCGCTGAGCGATTTCCCCAAGACGTTCGGGCTCACCGAACTCAAGAAAGGATACTTTCCACATCTGTTCAACACCCCCGAACATCAAACGTATGTAGGCCAACTTCCCGACAAAGCCTTCTACATGCCCGAGGGCATGTCCGTCAAGAAACGTCGCGTTTTCGATACCTGGTACGACGACCAAGCGGCCAGAGAGGTCGTCTTTGATTTTCAAGCCGAACTCTTAGCCTACTGCGAATCGGACGTGAAACTCTTGAAGCAAGGATGTCTCACTTTCATGCGGGATTTTCAAGCACGCGCTGAATTCAATCCCTTTGAACAAATGACGGTCGCCTCTGCCTGCAATCGCTACTTGCGTATGCACTGTATGGAAGAAGAGACCATTGCTTCCGAACCTCTCCTAGGATGGCGAGGCCGTGTCAATCATTCCCAAGCCTCCATGGAATGGTTGACGTGGTGCGAACACCATCTACGACAACGAGCCTACCTGGCCCTCTCGCCGGAAGACCACGAGAACCACGAAGCCCTAGCTCGTGCCTACGGACAGTACGACGCTTATCATCCCTTGCATCGCCAACGTATCCAGCATGCTCGGAACGAGGGCGAGTACCGCATTCCCGGTACCCGATACACGGTCGACGGTTACGATGCCGATACCAAGACTGTTTACGAATTCTGCGGGTGTTTCTGGCACGGATGTCGGACCTGTCATCCCCAACGCACCGATGTGCATCCGACCTTACTCGATCGCTCCATGGACGAGGTCCGTGCTCTCGTCGACAAGAAACGCACGTTCCTCATCAGCCGTGGGTACCAAGTCGTGACCATGTGGGAATGCGCCTGGAACGCTCTCAAACAAACCAATCAAGACATCATGGCCTTTCTAGCCCGTCAACACCTCCAAGCCCCCCTGGAACCACGCGACGCTTTTTACGGAGGTCGGACCAATGCCGTACGTCTCTACGCGCACGTCGACGAGGAGAAGGAGGAAGAGATCCGATACGACGATTACACATCCTTGTATCCTTGGGTCAACAAGTACGGCACCTATCCCTTGGGACATCCCACCTTCCTGTACGAACCCGACACCACCGATCTCTCGCCTTATTTTGGTTTGGCCAAATGTACCGTCCTTCCACCCCAACGTCTCTACCATCCCGTGTTGCCTTACCGCAGTCACGACAAACTCACGTTTCCCTTATGTCGTACCTGCGTCGAAGAGAACATTTCCAAACCCCTTTTGGAAAAGACGCATGCCTGTCATCACACGGACGAAGAACGTGTCCTCGTGGGTACTTGGTGCACCCCCGAACTCGACATGGCTGTACAGAAAGGTTACGTCATTCAACACGTCCACGAAGTATGGCATTTCGATCAGCAACGTACGGGACTTTTCCAATCCTACGTGAACACGTGGCTCCAAATCAAAGAAGAAGCCAGCGGTTGGCCCGAAGGATGTACCACCCCTGATCAGAAACAAGCCCACATCGATGCCTACTATGCTCGGGAAGGCATTCGTCTCGATCCCACCAAGATTGAAAAGAACCCTGGACTCCGAGCCTTGGCTAAGATGATGCTCAACTCCGTGTGGGGCAAGTTCGGGCAACGGATCAACAAGACTCAGGTCCGAGAATTCACCGAACCTCAACCTTTCATCGAGTTCCTCGACAGCGATCAACACGATGTCCGTTATGTCAGTTCCCTCACCGAAGACCGGGTCGAAGTCCATTACAAACTCCAAACGCACGATGTCCTGCCTTCACCCAACCTCAACATCTTCATAGCCGCCTTCACGACCTGTCATGCCCGACTCCGTCTCTATCGAGCCCTCGATCATCTCGGTGAACGCGTCCTCTACTTCGACACCGATTCGGTCGTCTATCTCCATCGTCCTGGCGACCCACCCTTGGATCCTCCACGAGGCGCCTACCTCGGTGACTTCAAGGATGAATTGGACGCGGGTGATCACATTGTAGAATTCTGCTCGGGCGGTCCCAAGAACTACGGTTACAAGACCAAGAACGGTCACGTCGTATGCAAGGTCCGCGGTTTCTCCCTCAATGTCGAAGGGATGACTCAATTGAATTACGATGTCTTGCGTCAAAACACTCTGGATGAATTGCATCGTCCTCTAGACCGACCGCGTACCACCCGTGTCACGCAATCTCACACCATCCAAAGAAATGCCAAGACCTACACCTTAGAAACCCAACCTTCTCACAAAGACTACCGACTCGTCTACTCCAAACGGGTCCTGGATCCCACCACGGCCCAGACCTACCCTTACGGTTACGAACGGTTCACCGAAGAGGATCTGGATCTTGCTCAAGTTTTAGCTGACCTATTTGCTTAAGGGACGAGTCGACACCAGGTCTCCTCACACGTTCCCGTTTGTACCTTAAGTTTGCATTTGATTAAACCGTTATGATTCGTGAAAACCAACCACTATGGTCTCCTATATTGTCGTCCCGTCCCGACCCGACCCGTCCCGACCCGTCCCGACCCGACCCACATGGTCGCCATCTTGTTTATGACGTCGATTGGACTTTGACCCCATCCTGTTCACGTGTGCACGTGATAATGGCGGACCCCAAAATTTCCACCAATCAGAAGCCTCGTTGTATCGGGATAACCAATCAGAACGCTTGTTGCAAAACCGGTCTATATTCCCCCATAGTACTACTCCTAGCAAATACAAGTCGCCTGATGGCCTAATTAGTATGGATTGAAAGCTAAACTATCCTAAATTTGCGCTATGCAAAAAACCGCATGAAAAAAGACCTATTAGCGGAGAAATAACGTTTTTCGCAAAAGTGTCGAAAATGGCCATTTTTGGCAAAACAGCAAAGGGGGGACCAAGGAAAATTTTCAAAAATGGCCGATTTTTGGGTTCAACTTCGGAAGGCTAAAAAACTAGCAAATACAAGTCGCCTGATGGCCTAATTAGTATGGATTGAAAGCTAAACTATCCTAGATTTGCGCTATGCAAAAAACCGCATGAAAAAAGACCTATTAGCGGAGAAATAACGTTTTTCGCAAAAGTGTCGAAAATGGCCATTTTTGGCAAAACAGCAAAGGGGGGACCAAGGGAAATTTTTCAAAAATGGCCGATTTTTTGGTTCAACTTCGGAAGGCTAAAAACCTAGCAAATACAAGTCGCCTGATGGCCTAATTAGTATGGATTGAAAGCTAAACTATCCTAGATTTGCGCTATGCAAAAAACCGCATGAAAAAAGACCTATTAGCGGAGAAATAACGTTTTTCGCAAAAGTGTCGAAAATGGCCATTTTTGGCAAAACAGCAAAGGGGGGACCAAGGGAAATTTTTCAAAAATGGCCGATTTTTTGGTTCAACTTCGGAAGGCTAAAAACCTAGCAAATACAAGCCGCCTGATGGCCTAATTAGTATGGATTGAAAGCTAAACTATCCTAGATTTGCGCTATGCAAAAAACCGCATGAAAAAAGACCTATTAGCGGAGAAATAACGTTTTTCGCAAAAGTGTCGAAAATGGCCATTTTTGGCAAAACAGCAAAGGGGGGACCAAGGGAAATTTTTCAAAAATGGCCGATTTTTTGGTTCAACTTCGGAAGGCTAAAAACCTAGCAAATACAAGCCGCCTGATGGCCTAATTAGTATGGATTGAAAGCTAAACTATCCTAGATTTGCGCTATGCAAAAAACCGCATGAAAAAAGACCTATTAGCGGAGAAATAACGTTTTTCGCAAAAGTGTCGAAAATGGCCATTTTTGGCAAAACAGCAAAGGGGGGACCAAGGGAAATTTTTCAAAAATGGCCGATTTTTTGGTTGAACTTCGGAAGGCTAAAAACCTAGCAAATACAAGTCGCCTGATGGCCTAATTAGTATGGATTGAAAGCTAAACTATCCTAGATTTGCGCTATGCAAAAAACCGCATGAAAAAAGACCTATTAGCGGAGAAATAACGTTTTTCGCAAAAGTGTCGAAAATGGCCATTTTTGGCAAAACAGCAAAGGGGGGACCAAGGGAAATTTTTCAAAAATGGCCGATTTTTTGGTTCAACTTCGGAAGGCTAAAAACCTAGCAAATACAAGCCGCCTGATGGCCTAATTAGTATGGATTGAAAGCTAAACTATCCTAGATTTGCGCTATGCAAAAAACCGCATGAAAAAAGACCTATTAGCGGAGAAATAACGTTTTTCGCAAAAGTGTCGAAAATGGCCATTTTTGGCAAAACAGCAAAGGGGGGACCAAGGGAAATTTTTCAAAAATGGCCGATTTTTTGGTTCAACTTCGGAAGGCTAAAAACCTAGCAAATACAAGTCGCCTGATGGCCTAATTAGTATGGATTGAAAGCTAAACTATCCTAGATTTGCGCTATGCAAAAAACCGCATGAAAAAAGACCTATTAGCGGAGAAATAACGTTTTTCGCAAAAGTGTCGAAAATGGCCATTTTTGGCAAAACAGCAAAGGGGGGACCAAGGGAAATTTTTCAAAAATGGCCGATTTTTTGGTTCAACTTCGGAAGGCTAAAAACCTAGCAAATACAAGCCGCCTGATGGCCTAATTAGTATGGATTGAAAGCTAAACTATCCTAGATTTGCGCTATGCAAAAAACCGCATGAAAAAAGACCTATTAGCGGAGAAATAACGTTTTTCGCAAAAGTGTCGAAAATGGCCATTTTTGGCAAAACAGCAAAGGGGGGACCAAGGGAAATTTTTCAAAAATGGCCGATTTTTTGGTTCAACTTCGGAAGGCTAAAAACCTAGCAAATACAAGCCGCCTGATGGCCTAATTAGTATGGATTGAAAGCTAAACTATCCTAGATTTGCGCTATGCAAAAAACCGCATGAAAAAAGACCTATTAGCGGAGAAATAACGTTTTTCGCAAAAGTGTCGAAAATGGCCATTTTTGGCAAAACAGCAAAGGGGGGACCAAGGGAAATTTTTCAAAAATGGCCGATTTTTTGGTTCAACTTCGGAACGCTAAAAACCTAGCAAATACAAGCCGCCTGATGGCCTAATTAGTATGGATTGAAAGCTAAACTATCCTAGATTTGCGCTATGCAAAAAACCGCATGAAAAAAGACCTATTAGCGGAGAAATAACGTTTTTCGCAAAAGTGTCGAAAATGGCCATTTTTGGCAAAACAGCAAAGGGGGGACCAAGGGAGATTTTTCAAAAATGGCCGATTTTTTGGTTCAACTTCGGAAGGCTAAAAACCTAGCAAATACAAGTCGCCTGATGGCCTAATTAGTATGGATTGAAAGCTAAACTATCCTAGATTTGCGCTATGCAAAAAACCGCATGAAAAAAGACCTATTAGCGGAGAAATAACGTTTTTCGCAAAAGTGTCTAAAATGGCTATTTTTGGCAAAACAGCAAAGGGGGGACCAAGGGAAATTTTTCAAAAATGGCCGATTTTTTGGTTTAACTTCGGAAGGCTAAAAACCTAGCAAATACAAGTCGCCTGATGGCCTAATTAGTATGGATTGAAAGCTAAACTATCCTAGATTTGCGCTATGCAAAAAACCGCATGAAAAAAGACCTATTAGCGGAGAAATAACGTTTTTCGCAAAAGTGTCGAAAATAGCCATTTTTGGCAAAACAGCAAAGGGGGGACCAAGGGAAATTTTTCAAAAATGGCCGATTTTTTGGTTCAACTTCGGAAGGCTAAAAACCTAGCAAATACAAGTCGCCTGATGGCCTAATTAGTATGGATTGAAAGCTAAACTATCCTAGATTTGCGCTATGCAAAAAACCGCATGAGAAAAGACCTATTAGCGGAGAAATAACGTTTTTCGCAAAAGTGTCGAAAATGGCCATTTTTGGCAAAACAGCAAAGGGGGGACCAAGGGAAATTTTTCAAAAATGGCCGATTTTTTGGTTCAACTTCGGAAGGCTAAAAACCTAGCAAATACAAGTCGCCTGATGGCCTAATTAGTATGGATTGAAAGCTAAACTATCCTAGATTTGCGCTATGCAAAAAACCGCATGAAAAAAGACCTATTAGCGGAGAAATAACGTTTTTCGCAAAAGTGTCAAAAATGGCCATTTTTGGCAAAACAGCAAAGGGGGGACCAAGGGAAATTTTTCAAAAATGGCCGATTTTTTGGTTCAACTTCGGAAGGCTAAAAACCTAGCAAATACAAGTCGACTGATGGCCTAATTAGTATGGATTGAAAGCTAAACTATCCTAGATTTGCGCTATGCAAAAAACCGCATGAAAAAAGACCTATTAGCGGAGAAATAACGTTTTTCGCAAAAGTGTCGAAAATGGCCATTTTTGGCAAAACAGCAAACGGGGGACCAAGGGAAATTTTTCAAAAATGGCCGATTTTTTGGTTCAACTTCGGAAGGCTAAAAACCTAGCAAATACAAGTCGCCTGATGGCCTAATTAGTATGGATTGAAAGCTAAACTATCCTAGATTTGCGCTATGCAAAAAACCGCATGAGAAAAGACCTATTAGCGGAGAAATAACGTTTTTCGCAAAAGTGTCGAAAATGGCCATTTTTGGCAAAACAGCAAAGGGGGGACCAAGGGAAATTTTTCAAAAATGGCCGATTTTTTGGTTCAACTTCGGAAGGCTAAAAACCTAGCAAATACAAGTCGCCTGATGGCCTAATTAGTATGGATTGAAAGCTAAACTATCCTAGATTTGCGCTATGCAAAAAACCGCATGAAAAAAGACCTATTAGCGGAGAAATAACGTTTTTCGCAAAAGTGTCAAAAATGGCCATTTTTGGCAAAACAGCAAAGGGGGGACCAAGGGAAATTTTTCAAAAATGGCCGATTTTTTGGTTCAACTTCGGAAGGCTAAAAACCTAGCAAATACAAGTCGACTGATGGCCTAATTAGTATCGATTGAAAGCTAAACTATCCTAGATTTGCGCTATGCAAAAAACCGCATGAAAAAAGACCTATTAGCGGAGAAATAACGTTTTTCGCAAAAGTGTCTAAAATGGCCATTTTTGGCAAAACAGCAAAGGGGGGACCAAGGGAAATTTTTCAAAAATGGCCGATTTTTTGGTTCAACTTCGGAAGGCTAAAAACCTAGCAAATACAAGTCGCCTGATGGCCTAATTAGTATGGATTGAAAGCTACACTATCCTAGATTTGCGCTATGCAAAAAACCGCATGAAAAAAGACCTATTAGCGGAGAAATAACGTTTTTCGCAAAAGTGTCGAAAATGGCCATTTTTGGCAAAACAGCAAAGGGGGGACCAAGGGAAATTTTTCAAAAATGGCCGATTTTTTGGTTCAACTTCGGAAGGCTAAAAACCTAGCAAATACAAGTCGCCTGATGGCCTAATTAGTATGGATTGAAAGCTAAACTAGCCTAGATTTGCGCTATGCAAAAAACCGCATAAAAAAAGACCTATTAGCGGAGAAATAACGTTTTTCGCAAAAGTGTCGAAAATGGCCATTTTTGGCAAAACAGCAAAGGGGGGACCAAGGGAAATTTTTCAAAAATGGCCGATTTTTTAGTTCAACTTCGGAAGGCTAAAAACCTAGCAAATACAAGTCGCCTGATGGCCTAATTAGTATGGATTGAAAGCTAAATTATATTAGATTTGCGCTATGCAAAAAACCGCATGAAAAAAGACCTATTAGCGGAGAAATAACGTTTTTCGCAAAAGTGTCGAAAATGGCCATTTTTGGCAAAACAGCAAAGGGGGCACCAAGGCAAATTTTTCAAAAATGGCCGATTTTTTGGTTCAACTTCGGAAGGCTAAAAACCTAGCAAATACAAGTCGCCTGATGGCCTAATTAGTATGGATTGAAAGCTAAACTATCCTAGATTTGCGCTATGCAAAAAACCGCATGAAAAAAAACCTATTAGCGGAGAAATAACGTTTTTCGCAAAAGTGTCGAAAATGGCCATTTTTGACAAAACAGCAAAGGGGGGACCAAGGGAAATTTTTCAAAAATGCCGATTTTTTGGTTCAACTTCGGAAGGCTAAAAACCTAGCAAATACAAGCCGCCTGATGGCCTAATTAGTATGGATTGAAAGCTAAACTATCCTAGATTTGCGCTATGCAAAAAACCGCATGAAAAAAGACCTATTAGCGGAGAAATAACGTTTTTCGCAAAAGTGTCGAAAATGGCCATTTTTGTTAAAACAGCAAAGGGGGGACCAAGGGAAATTTTTCAAAAATGGCCGATTTTTTGGTTCAACTTCGGAAGGCTAAAAACCTAGCAAATACAAGTCGCCTGATGGCCTAATTAGTATGGATTGAAAGCTAAACTATCCTAGATTTGCGCTATGCAAAAAACCGCATGAAAAAAGACCTATTAGCGGAGAAATAACGTTTTTCGCAAAAGTGTCGAAAATGGCCATTTTTGGCAAAACAGCAAAGGGGGGACCAAGGGAAATTTTTCAAAAATGGCCGATTTTTTGGTTCAACTTCGGAAGGCTAAAAACCTAGCAAATACAAGCCGCCTGATGGCCTAATTAGTATGGATTGAAAGCTAAACTATCCTAGATTTGCGCTATGCAAAAAACCGCATGAAAAAAGACCTATTAGCGGAGAAATAACGTTTTTCGCAAAAGTGTCGAAAATGGCCATTTTTGGCAAAACAGCAAAGGGGGGACCAAGGGAAATTTTTCAAAAATGGCCGATTTTTTGGTTTAACTTCGGAAGGCTAAAAACCTAGCAAATACAAGTCGCCTGATAGCCTAATTAGTATGGATTGAAAGCTAAACTATCCTAGATTTGCGCTATGCAAAAAACCGCATGAAAAAAGACCTATTAGCGGAGAAATAACGTTTTTCGCAAAAGTGTCGAAAATGGCCATTTTTGGCAAAACAGCAAAGGGGGGACCAAGGGAAATTTTTCAAAAATGGCCGATTTTTTGGTTCAACTTCGGAAGGCTAAAAACCTAGCAAATACAAGTCGCCTGATGGCCTAATTAGTATGGATTGAAAGCTAAACTATCCTAGATTTGCGCTATGCAAAAAACCGCATGAAAAAAGACCTATTAGCGGAGAAATAACGTTTTTCGCAAAAGTTATTTTTGGCAAAACAGCAAAGGGGGCACCAAGGGAAATTTTTCAAAAATGGCCGATTTTTTGGTTCAACTTCGGAAGGCTAAAAACGTAGCAAATACAAGTCGCCTGATGGCCTAATTAGTATGGATTGAAAGCTAAACTATCCTAGATTTGCGCTATGCAAAAAACCGCATGAAAAAAGACCTATTAGCGGAGAAATAACGTTTTTCGCAAAAGTGTCGAAAATGGCCATTTTTGGCAAAACAGCAAAGGGGGGACCAAGGGAAATTTTTCAAAAATGGCCGATTTTTTGGTTCAACTTCGGAAGGCTAAAAACCTAGCAAATACAAGTCGCCTGATGGCCTAATTAGTATGGATTGAAAGCTAAACTATCCTAGATTTGCGCTATGCAAAAAACCGCATAAAAAAAAGACCTATTAGCGGAGAAATAACGTTTTTCGCAAAAGTGTCGAAAATGGTCATTTTTGGCAAAACAGCAAAGGGGGCACCAAGGCAAATTTTTCAAAAATGGCCGATTTTTTGGTTCAACTTCGGAAGGCTAAAAACCTAGCAAATACAAGTCGCCTGATGGCCTAATTAGTATGGATTGAAAGCTAAACTATCCTAGATTTGCGCTATGCAAAAAACCGCATGAGAAAAGACCTATTAGCGGAGAAATAACGTTTTTCGCAAAAGTGTCGAAAATGGCCATTTTTGGCAAAACAGCAAAGGGGGGACCAAGGGAAATTTTTCAAAAATGGCCGATTTTTTGGTTCAACTTCGGAAGGCTAAAAACCTAGCAAATACAAGTCGCCTGATGGCCTAATTAGTATGGATTGAAAGCTAAACTATCCTAGATTTGCGCTATGCAAAAAACCGCATGAAAAAAGACCTATTAGCGGAGAAATAACGTTTTTCGCAAAAGTGTCGAAAATGGCCATTTTTGGCAAAACAGCAAAGGGGGGACCAAGGGAAATTTTTCAAAAGAGTCCGATTTGTTGGTTCAGAGACGGAAGGCTACAACCTAGCCAATACAAGTCGCCTGATGGCCTAATTAGTATGGATTGAAAGCTAAACTATCCTAGATTTGCGCTATGCAAAAAACCGCATGAAAAAAGACCTATTAGCGGAGAAATAACGTTTTTCGCAAAAGTGTCGAAAATGGCCATTTTTGGCAAAACAGCAAAGGGGGGACCAAGGGAAATTTTTCAAAAATGGCCGATTTTTTGGTTCAACTTCGGAAGGCTAAAAACCTAGCAAATACAAGTCGCCTGATGGCCTAATTAGTATGGATTGAAAGCTAAACTATCCTAGATTTGCGCTATGCAAAAAACCGCATGAAAAAGACCTATTAGCGGAGAAATAACGTTTTTCGCAAAAGTGTCGAAAATGGCCATTTTTGGCAAAACAGCAAAGGGGGACCAAGGGAAATTTTTCAAAAATGGCCGATTTTTTGGTTCAACTTCGGAAGGCTAAAAACCTAGCAAATACAAGTCGCCTGATGGCCTAATTAGTATGGATTGAAAGCTAAACTATCCTAGATTTGCGCTATGCAAAAAACCGCATGAAAAAAGACCTATTAGCGGAGAAATAACGTTTTTCGCAAAAGTGTCGAAAATGGCCATTTTTGGCACAACAGCAAAGGGGGGACCAAGTGAATTGATTAAAAAATGGCCGATTTTTTGGTTCAACTTCGGAAGGCTAAAAACCTAGCAAATACAAGTCGCCTGATGGCCTAATTAGTATGGATTGAAAGCTAAACTATCCTAGATTTGCGCTATGCAAAAAACCGCATGAAAAAAGACCTATTAGCGGAGAAATAACGTTTTTCGCAAAAGTGTCGAAAATGGCCATTTTTGGCAAAACAGCAAAGGGGGGACCAAGGGAAATTTTTCAAAAATGGCCGATTTTTTGGTTCAACTTCGGAAGGCTAAAAACCTAGCAAATACAAGTCGCCTGATGGCCTAATTAGTATGGATTGAAAGCTAAACTATCCTAGATTTGCGCTATGCAAAAAACCGCATGAAAAAAGACCTATTAGCGGAGAAATAACGTTTTTCGCAAAAGTGTCAAAATGGCCATTTTTGGCAAAACAGCAAAGGGGGGACCAAGGGAAATTTTTCAAAAATGGCCGATTTTTTGGTTCAACTTCGGAAGGCTAAAAACCTAGCAAATACAAGTCGCCTGATGGCCTAATTAGTATGGATTGAAAGCTAAACTATCCTAGATTTGCGCTATGCAAAAAACCGCATGAAAAAAGACCTATTAGCGGAGAAATAACGTTTTTCGCAAAAGTGTCGAAAATGGCCATTTTTGGCAAAACAGCAAAGGGGGGACCAAGGGAAATTTTTCAAAAATGGCCGATTTTTTGGTTCAACTTCGGAAGGCTAAAAACCTAGCAAATACAAGTCGCCTGATGGCCTAATTAGTATGGATTGAAAGCTAAACTATCCTAGATTTGCGCTATGCAAAAAACCGCATGAAAAAGCCCTATTAGCGGAGAAATAACGTTTTTCGCAAAAGTGTCGAAAATGGCCATTTTTGGCAAAACAGCAAAGGGGGGACCAAGGGAAATTTTTCAAAAATGGCCGATTTTTTGGTTCAACTTCGGAAGGCTAAAAACCTAGCAAATACAAGTCGCCTGATGGCCTAATTAGTATGGATTGAAAGCTAAACTATCCTAGATTTGCGCTATGCAAAAAACCGCATGAAAAAAGACCTATTAGCGGAGAAATAACGTTTTTCGCAAAAGTGTCGAAAATGGCCATTTTTGGCAAAACAGCAAAGGGGGGACCAAGGGAAATTTTTCAAAAATGGCCGATTTTTTGGTTCAACTTCGGAAGGCTAAAAACCTAGCAAATACAAGTCGCCTGATGGCCTAATTAGTATGGATTGAAAGCTAAACTATCCTAGATTTGCGCTATGCAAAAAACCGCATGAAAAAAGACCTATTAGCGGAGAAATAACGTTTTTCGCAAAAGTGTCGAAAATGGCCATTTTTGGCAAAACAGCAAAGGGGGGACCAAGGAAAATTTTTCAAAAATGGCCGATTTTTTGGTTCAACTTCGGAAGGCTAAAAACCTAGCAAATACAAGTCGCCTGATGGCCTAATTAGTATGGATTGAAAGCTAAACTATCCTAGATTTGCGCTATGCAAAAAACCGCATGAAAAAAGACCTATTAGCGGAGAAATAACGTTTTTCGCAAAAGTGTCGAAAATGGCCATTTTTGGCAAAACAGCAAAGGGGGGACCAAGGGAAATTTTTCAAAAATGGCCGATTTTTTGGTTCAACTTCGGAAGGCTAAAAACCTAGCAAATACAAGTCGCCTGATGGCCTAATTAGTATGGATTGAAAGCTAAACTATCCTAGATTTGCGCTATGCAAAAAACCGCATGAAAAAAGACCTATTAGCGGAGAAATAACGTTTTTCGCAAAAGTGTCGAAAATGGCCATTTTTGGCAAAACAGCAAAGGGGGACCAAGGGAAATTTTTCAAAAATGGCCGATTTTTTGGTTCAACTTCGGAAGGCTAAAAACCTAGCAAATACAAGTCGCCTGATGGCCTAATTAGTATGGATTGAAAGCTAAACTATCCTAGATTTGCGCTATGCAAAAAACCGCATGAAAAAAGACCTATTAGCGGAGAAATAACGTTTTTCGCAAAAGTGTCGAAAATGGTCATTTTTCTCAAAACATTTAAAGGGGGACAAAGGGAAATTTTTCAAAAATGGCCGATTTTTTGGTTCAACTTCGGAAGGCTAAAAACCTAGCAAATACAAGTCGCCTGATGGCCTAATTAGTATGGATTGAAAGCTAAACTATCCTAGATTTGCGCTATGCAAAAAACCGCATGAAAAAAGACCTATTAGCGGAGAAATAACGTTTTTCGCAAAAGTGTCGAAAATGGCCATTTTTGGCAAAACAGCAAAGGGGGGACCAAGGGAAATTTTTCAAAAATGGCCGATTTTTGGTTCAACTTCGGAAGGCTAAAACCTAGCAAATACAAGTCGCCTGATGGCCTAATTAGTATGGATTGAAAGCTAAACTATCCTAGATTTGCGCTATGCAAAAAACCGCATGAAAAAAGACCTATTAGCGGAGAAATAACGTTTTTCGCAAAAGTGTCGAAAATGGCCATTTTTGGCAAAACAGCAAAGGGGGACCAAGGGAAATTTTTCAAAAATGGCCGATTTTTTGGTTCAACTTCGGAAGGCTAAAAACCTAGCAAATACAAGTCGCCTGATGGCCTAATTAGTATGGATTGAAAGCTAAACTATCCTAGATTAACGCTATGCAAAAAACCGCATGAAAAAGACCTATTAGCGGAGAAATAACGTTTTTCGCAAAAGTGTCAAAATGGCCATTTTTGGCAAAACAGCAAAGTGGGGACCAAGGGAAATTTTTCAAAAATGGCCGATTTTTTGGTTCAACTTCGGAAGGCTAAAAACCTAGCAAATACAAGTCGCCTGATGGCCTAATTAGTATGGATTGAAAGCTAAACTATCCTAGATTTGCGCTATGCAAAAAACCGCATGAAAAAAGACCTATTAGCGGAGAAATAACGTTTTTCGCAAAAGTGTCGAAAATGGCCATTTTTGGCAAACAGCAAAGGGGGACCAAGGGAAATTTTTCAAAAATGGCCGATTTTTTGGTTCAACTTCGGAAGGCTAAAAACCTAGCAAATACAAGTCGCCTGATGGCCTAATTAGTATGGATTGAAAGCTAAACTATCCTAGATTTGCGCTATGCAAAAAACCGCATGAAAAAAGACCTATTAGCGGAGAAATAACGTTTTTCGCAAAAGTGTCGAAAATGGCCATTTTTGGCAAAACAGCAAAGGGGGGACCAAGGGAAAATTTTCAAAAATGGCCGATTTTTTGGTTCAACTTCGGAAGGCTAAAAACCTAGCAAATACAAGTCGCCTGATGGCCTAATTAGTATGGATTGAAAGCTAAACTATCCTAGATTTGCGCTATGCAAAAAACCGCATGAAAAAGACCTATTAGCGGAGAATAACGTTTTTCGCAAAAGTGTCGAAAATGGCCATTTTTGGCAAAACAGCAAAGGGGGGACCAAGGAAATTTTTCAAAAATGGCCGATTTTTGGTTCAACTTCGGAAGGCTAAAACCTAGCAATTACAAGTCGCCTGATGGCCTAATTAGTATGGATTGAAAGCTAAACTATCCTAGATTTGCGCTATGCAAAAAACCGCATGAAAAAAGACCTATTAGCGGAGAAATAACGTTTTTCGCAAAAGTGTCGAAAATGGCCATTTTTGGCAAAACAGCAAAGGGGGGACCAAGGGAAATTTTTCAAAAATGGCCGATTTTTTGGTTCAACTTCGGAAGGCTAAAAACCTAGCAAATACAAGTCGCCTGATGGCCTAATTAGTATGGATTGAAAGCTAAACTATCCTAGATTTGCGCTATGCAAAAAACCGCATGAAAAAAGACCTATTAGCGGAGAAATAACGTTTTTCGCAAAAGTGTCGAAAATGGCCATTTTTGGCAAAACAGCAAAGGGGGGACCAAGGGAAATTTTTCAAAAATGGCCGATTTTTTGGTTCAACTTCGGAAGGCTAAAAACCTAGCAAATACAAGTCGCCTGATGGCCTAATTAGTATGGATTGAAAGCTAAACTATCCTAGATTTGCGCTATGCAAAAAACCGCATGAAAAAAGACCTATTAGCGGAGAAATAACGTTTTTCGCAAAAGTGTCGAAAATGGCCATTTTTGGCAAAACAGCAAAGGGGGGACCAAGGGAAATTTTTCAAAAATGGCCGATTTTTTGGTTTCAACTTCGGAAGGCTATAAACCTAGCAAATACAAGTCGCCTGATGGCCTAATTAGTATGGATTGAAAGCTAAACTATCCTAGATTTGCGCTATGCAAAAAACCGCATGAAAAAAGACCTATTAGCGGAGAAAATAACGTTTTTTCGCAAAAAGTCGAAAATGGCCATTTTTGGCAAAACAGCAAGGAGGGGACCAAGGGAAATTTTTCAAAAATGGCCGATTTTTTGGTTCAACTTCGGAAGGCTAAAAACCTAGCAAATACAAGTCGCCTGATGGCCTAATTAGTATGGATTGAAAGCTAAACTATCCTAGATTTGCGCTATGCAAAAAACCGCATGAAAAAAGACCTATTAGCGGAGAAAAAACATTTTTAGAAAAAAGGTCGAAAATGGCCATTTTTGGCAAAACAGCAAGGAGGGGACCAAGGGAAATTTTTCAAAAATGGCCGATTTTTTGGTTCAACTTCGGAAGGCTAAAAACCTAGCAAATACAAGTCGCCTGATGGCCTAATTAGTATGGATTGAAAGCTAAACTATCCTAGATTTGCGCTATGCAAAAAACCGCATGAAAAAAGACCTATTAGCGGAGAAATAACATTTTTCGCAAAAGTGTCGAAAATGGCCATTTTTGGCAAAACAGCAAAGGGGGGACCAAGGGAAATTTTTCAAAAATGGCCGATTTTTTGGTTCAACTTCGGAAGGCTAAAAACCTAGCAAATACAAGTCGCCTGATGGCCTAATTAGTATGGATTGAAAGCTAAACTATCCTAGATTTGCGCTATGCAAAAAACCGCATGAAAAAAGACCTATTAGCGGAGAAATAAACATTTTCGCAAAAGTGTCGAAAATGGCCATTTTTGGCAAAACAGCAAAGGGGGGACCAAGGGAAATTTTTCAAAAATGGCCGATTTTTTGGTTCAACTTCGGAAGGCTATAACCTAGCAAATACAAGTCGCCTGATGGCCTAATTAGTATGGATTGAAAGCTAAACTATCCTAGATTTGCGCTATGCAAAAAACCGCATGAAAAAAGACCTATTAGCGGAGAAATAACGTTTTTCGCAAAAGTGTCGAAAATGGCCATTTTTGGCAAAACATCAAAGGGGGGACCAAGGGAAATTTTTCAAAAATGGCCGATTTTTTGGTTCAACTTCGGAAGGCTAAAAACCTAGCAAATACAAGTCGCCTGATGGCCTAAGAAGTAAGGAATGAAAGCTAAACTATCCTAGATTTGCGCTATGCAAAAAACCGCATGAAAAAAGACCTATTAGCGGAGAAATAACGTTTTTCGCAAAGTGTCGAAATGGCCATTTTTGGCAAAACACAGCAAGGGGGGCCAAGGGAAATTTTTCAAAAATGGCCGATTTTTTGGTTCAACTTCGGAAGGCTAAAAACCTAGCAAATACAAGTCGCCTGATGGCCTAATTAGTATGGATTGAAAGCTAAACTATCCTAGATTTGCGCTATGCAAAAAACCGCATGAAAAAAGACCTATTAGCGGAGAAATACGTTTTTCGCAAAAGTGTCGAAAATGGCCATTTTTGGCAAAACAGCAAAGGGGGGACCAAGGGAAAATTTTCAAAAATGGCCGATTTTTTGGTTCAACTTCGGAAGGCTAAAAACCTAGCAAATACAAGTCGCCTGATGGCCTAATTAGTATGGATTGAAAGCTAAACTATCCTAGATTTGCGCTATGCAAAAAGACCGCATGAAAAAAGACCTATTAGCGTAGAAATAACAATTTTCGCAAAAGTTTCTAAAATGGCCATTTTGGGCAAAACAGCAAAGGGTTGACCAAGGTAAATTTTTCAAAAATGGACGTTTTTTTGTTTCAACTTCGGAAGGCTAAAAACCTAGCAAATACAAGCC
>NC_090895.1:3975245-3986988 GCF_036669925.1 Montipora capricornis | reverse complement strand
TTTTTCAAGCATCAGTCAAAAAACATGCGACAAAAACGCCGAGGAAAAAATTCCAGGCTGGTAAAAGAATGGCACATTATTTCCGAATCATCATGAAACTTCAAAGAGAAGTGAGCGGGAGGATGGAAAAGCTCTGGAAAAGGTAGCTTATCGAGTAGACTAGTGGCTGAAAGTTGGAAAACTCGAGGACGAACCGTTGCGTAAATTTAATGGGTGGGGCTGTTTCTTTTAATGTTTTTTATTACCCTACGAACTTAAGTTCAAAGTGAATGCATGTTTTTAAAGTTCTTTTCCTTTACTTTCGTGAAAATTGAGCAGTATTTTCGTCCTCGTCTGCTTGAATAGTGCGGACCTGCGTGGAAACAATCAGCGATTGAATTTCACAAAAAACACACTCCAGAGGATGAGCATGACGGCAATGGAGAGATATATACAAAACACCAACCAAATGAAGATGACCCCTGTTTAAAACTTCGTTTCTATGCTCGAGAAAGGTTTCTTTTCGGTACTTCAACGATCGAGCCTCTCTTGGGTTCCAGTCCTTGCCCGACAGGACAGTTACGCAAAAGCGTGACAAACGAACTTTTCCAAGAGCTTTGCAAAATCACATCGATTTTACTCGTTCAGATCATCGGTGACCCCTATTTTTTTAATCATGAATCACTTACTTTACTTACTATCTACAAAATATGATGAAATGAAAAATTCTCACCGTAAGAAGTTATCTTTTTTTAACATTTTCTTTCCTCGTGCCATCGAATTCTGGTAGTGGTTGCAACGGATAGAGCTTACGAAAACGCTCGTCGAGGATGAACTCTACTGTTTACCACATCCCTAGCGGCATACAATTATCTAAAAATCTCACTCCTAAAAACCTATGCACGGAAACTTTCACTCCAACAGTTTATTTTTATGTTTTCGATGGATGAGCGAGATGAGGCTACATCTCGCTATTATGACCGATTTCTCGAAATTAAGGCATTTTTTCGCTGCCATTTCTCCGAAAAAAAGTCGGTGACCCCCATTTTTTTTCCATTTTTGAGAGAGTAAGTACTTTTGACCTAACTCTAGGCGAGAAATGAAGAAAATCTCACCGTAGGAAGATTTGGCGCGAACGTCCTTAAGACTCTATTTAGATCAAATAACACTATAACACTGTATACGTATCATATAACAGCAATATTATAGTACCATATCAAACACTAATTACTTCCAAACAAGATGTGATCATTAATGATGTAATAAGTTCACCTATTGGCAACTGGTAAAGCCCCCCCCCCCCCCAGCAAAAAACACCTTTTGTTTTCGATTTAGTTACTCATATGTCAAAAAACAAAGTTGGTCATCTCCCTTTTTTATTGGTGAAAAGTCATTAGGAGGCCACAATGAAACTTTCAGCAAAATTTAAATAAAATTCTGTCTAGAGAACTCAGAGCCACCTTAAAAAATCACAAAATTAAAATGGCTCTGAATCCACCAGACAGAATTTTTTTAAACTTTGCAGAAAGTTTCATCTTGCCCTACTGATTACTTTTCAGTTATAAAAATGGTGGTCACTGAATCGTTTTTTAGATATAAAAAACTGAAGACAAAATAAAGGGTGTTGTTATATTGTAACATATTACATCACAATAATAACTATCTTGCTTCAGCAATACTCTGTATTTCATTCAGTACCATAACATTGCTAATACATGGTACAACATTGTGGTGCCAATCATTCTAATGATAAGAATCTCACTTAGAACTGTTGAAATTGGTTTGAGCTACCTAAAATAGGAAACTTCACTTAAAATAAATAGGTCTTTTTTTTAAATCAAGGCTTAAAAACTTGGGCCACTTAGTATTGAATTAACATACTTTTGAAATTCAAACAATACAAAAATTATTGATTTTTTGATCATACTAGCACCTTAAACTAAATTTCCAGTTTTCCTCTAAATGTCATTAGTATAAATACACAGGTGCATGATTATACAAAATAGCGTGCTCTTGTTGGCTCGCTATTTCAGATATCAGCCGATAATCACCTCTATGGACAAAATGGTTGCCACTAGTCATTTGCCAATGTAAGTGAAAATGATTTTTTCTCTTTTTTGAAATAATTACCTGTGTATTTATACTAAAACAATTATTTGCCTCAGGCTCAATGATTATTGGTGAACATTTACCAATAATCATTTCGCCTTCGGTAAATCATTGTTAATTACTAAAGAAAATTACCAAATTTATAATCTTTCATTAACAATACAAAGTGAAGGTAAGAATACACCAAACTAATAAGGTTTCCAATGTGCATTTTAATAATTTGTAAATGTCTTATGGTCAAATGAATCTGATATTTTAATATAACAACAGTGCAACACTACATACTCTACGCACATCAAATGGTAAATTTTAATAGTTTGCAAAACTCAACCTCTAACATACTTGACTTTACTCTAAAAACTTTTGGCAAAATTAATGCACCTATCAATGTTAAGCTGCTGGGGGGTGGGAGGCCGGGCACAGACAGGGGATTTGAACTCAGATCAGTTTTTTCTTCCAATGCCCACCTCCAGGGAAGTCATCTTGGGTCAAAAAAGTGGAAATTCCTCACCCCAGGGGCACCCGGAGCTTAGAACGATCTCCCACGTGTTTCAAAGCGTCAACATCCATGAACTCCTGCTATTCGTCTTCGAATTGCTGAACCAAGATTTCGTCGTCAATATGAATTCAAGCAAGCATACACAAGTTGCACGAAGAAAACTTATGAATATTCAAACATATGCAAAAAATATGTACCAGAACACAATGGAAACAAAAGCTTTCCTATTGGATTACATCTCAACCTTGTTAAAAAGATTCAATGGCCTTTGTCTTACAAAATATAGAGCAGATTCACTCAGCTTTCTTTCACTTATAGCATTGAGGGAATCGCAGAGAATCGGTTTGCTTCTAGTGACTTCTGGGTAATACCATTTTTCAGTCTTTCTCGGTCATTCAAAATGGCGATCAGCCAAGATGGCGTCAGTGGACCCCACTCTTCTAACAGTTAAAGTCAAAAGTCTCGACCTCCAGAACTCAACGAATGATTAAAAGTCTCTACCACAGGCAGACTTCTAATGTCAAATCCCCTTCCTACCAACGTAGCCCGCGTTCAATTTCCAGACTCAATGTCATATGTGAGTTAAGTTTGTTGGTTCTCTACTCTCCACCCAGAGGTTTTCCCCAGATACTCCAGTTTCTCCTCTCCTTAAAAACCAACATTTAACTTGATTTGTTAAATTTGTTAATTTCAGTTAACAGTGTCCTCAATTAGCACTCTAGCAGTAAAACAACCACACAGTTAAATAAAGTTCCTTTCCCCAAAAAGTTACTTTACCCAAAGTAAAACACTTCAAATTTGTTTCCACACTAAATGTTGTATTTTTTAAATTTCTAACTCAGAAATAGGGACATTTAATCTCAATTCCTGCCTCACGGGATGGGGGTCTTCCACCATCCTCGAAGTACTGTTGTCTTTTTACCCAACTTATACATTATACACCTATCAATGTTAAGCTGGGTGGGGAGGTCAGGCATAGGGGGGGATTTGATGTTACAAGTCTGCCCGTGGTAGAGACTTTTGATCATTCGTTGAGTTCCAGGGGTTGGGACTTTTGACTTTAACCATTAGATGAGTGGGATCTACTGGCACCATCTTGGCTGATTGCCATCTTGAATGACTGAGAAAGACTGAAAAATACTACTGCCATTTTGGAATTACCCAGAAGTCACTAGAAGCAAACCAATTCTCTGCAATTCCTTCAATGCCATAAGTGAAAGCTGGTCTATATTTTGTAAGACAAAGGTCATCAAATCTTTTTAACAAGCTTGAGATGTAATCCAATAGAAAAGCTTTTGTTTCTGTGGTGTCCTGGTGCATATATTTTACATATGTTTGAATATTCACAAGTTTCCTTTATGCAATTTGTGTATGCTTGCTTGAATTCATGCACATAATAAATGTTTTTAATAATTAAATTTACTATTTACATTCTTGTTCAGTACAGCGAGAGCCATAATGCCCTGGTAGTTGGTAAGAGTTTTATCAATACGGTGAAAACAGAATTCAAAATTGACATTGACGATAAAATTTTGGTTCAGCAATTTGAAGACGAATGGCAGGACTTCGTGGATGTTGACACTCTGGAAGATGTGACAAATCATTCTAAGGTCTGGATGCCCCTGGGCTGAGGAACTTGCCCTTTTTTGATTCATGATGACTTTCCTGGGGCCAAGCATTTGAACAGAAAAACTGATTCAATATAAATTTTAAATTCTGTTTTCACTGTATTGATAAATTTAATTCTCACCAATTACCAGGGCCTTATGGCTCTTGCCATACTGAAGAAGAACCTACATAGTAAATTTAATTAAATACATTAATTATGCTTATGAATTCAAGCAAGCATACACAAGTTGCAAACTCATGAATATTCAAACATTTGCAAAAAAATGGACCAGAACACAACGGAAACAAAAGCTTTTGTATTGGATTATATCTCAACCTTGTTAAAAAGATTCGATGACCTTTGTCTTACAAAATAGAGAGCAGATTCACTCTTTCACTCATGGTGTTGAGGGAATCACAGAGAATCGGTTTGCTTCTAGTGCCTTCTGGGTAATCCCAAAATAGCAGTACTATTTTTCAGTCTTTCTCGATCATTCAAGATGGTGATCAGCCAAGATGGCGTCAGTGGACCCTAGTCTTGTAACGGTTAAAGTCAAAGTCCCGACCCCCGGAACTCAACAAATGATCAAAAGCCCCTTGTAGACTTAAAACGTGAAATCCCTCTGCTATGCCCGGCCTTCTGGGGGGATGCCAGGCATAGGCAGGGGATTTGAACTCAACGAAATCTTGGTTCAGCAATTCGAAGACGAATTGCAGGAGTTTGTGGATGTGGACGCTCTGGAACACGTGGCAGATCATTCTAAGCTCCGGGTGCCACTGGAGTGAGAAATTTGCACTTTTTTGACCCAGAATGACTTCTCTGGAGCTGGGCATTTGAATAGAAAAACTGATCTGAGTTCAAATCCCCTGCCTATACCTGGCCTCTCTCCCCAGCACCTTAACATTCATAGGTATATAACAATGATAGGTGCATTATTTAATAACAAAGAAATGAAAAGAACTTCATTGAAGTGTCCAATAGTCTTCTAACGCTAGAGTACTAATTATTTATTTAAAGACACTGTAAACTGAAATAAACAAATTTTATGTAAATCAAGTCACTTGTTGATTGCACAATTGTCATACATCAGTTAACCTCACACAATTGCAAGATGTCCCATTTGCCAACGTCTCAAGAAAAAATGATTGCTTTTAACCCTTTTAATCTTTTAATATTACTGTTAAAATAAACAACATCGCTACTGATCAAATGAATTAATCTCCATCATTGCACGCCAAGAATGACGTACGTATCATTTGAGATTTGCGTCCTCGTAACTCCTTAAATAAATCTTTTAAAACGTTTTTCTGAAAGTTCATCAGTATTGCCGTTGTGTTCCCATAGTAAATTACCATTAACCACCTTCCATTGATCCTTCCCTCTTGCTCTGTAACACTTCTATCCAAGCCATATCTTTCCAATATAAACAGCTCTTTAAACATTTATTACGTACTTAACATAATTGTTCATATTTTTCACTTCATATACCAATCTTGAAAAGTAGCTAAACCAAAAAAGTTCTTGTTCTCTTGTTACTGTTCTACGCAATTCCTATCTTCAGAAGTTAAAACGTGCACTTTGTAGGGATTTTCCTCTGCTTGCCTTAGTAACTACTCAATACACAGTCGTGCATAACAAAATATGGGGAACTTCGTGGAAAAGAGGACAGGGAACGAAAATTATAAAAACGCACTTTTTTTGTATTTCACTCAGGAACTTTTAAACTACCTGCAAATTCTTCAACATTTCAAAGATCATTTTCAGTACTGTCGTACAAAATAACCAGCTAATTAATAACCTCATCAAAGAATACTGATATAGCACAAAAAAAGTGCAATACTTACTTTTTCAATCAAAATTTATAGTAGTACGTATATGTATGTATTTCAGTCTTTAAAATCAAGTGTGTACAAATTCATCAACACCTATTGCGTAGTCAAAAAACAACCTTCATAATCTAATAAATAACATGAAATACAAAATAACTTTTAAAAACCCCTAAAAAATCAGCAAATTCTTTGACTTCATAATAAAATTTTTCTCAAATGATTTGGAATAAAGTTATCCCTCTCTAACCTCAGGAAATAAAATTTGCGCAACAACTACGTATCTTAAGGTAAGCATCATTTTCAGCTTCAAAACTACAATTTAACTCACTAAAAATACTTTTTGACTAAGTGCGTTTAACTAACGTATCCATTAACTCAAACCGATGAATATCTTTACAAAAATTTAAGCGGAAAAACCTTTCCGCAACTAACTAGTACTGAATGACGCAGTAACTCAAATACTCACGAAACATTAGCGTCACGAAACTTTCTTTTCGAAAAAAGCAAAACTACAACAGAAACAAAAGCATCTTCTATTCGTACTTGTAATGAAAAGGAATAAGTACAGATTCATTTCCTTTTTTTTTTCTTGCAAGCAAGACTTACCCATGTCGGCTTCTTCAACTTTAACAGATACCCACGAGACCAACGCACTTTCTCTAGAATGTAACGAAGGTTGGGTGGTGAAAAGCTGGGTGGTAGCTTTATAATCAATCAACACTTTTCTATTGGTGCCTCCATATATTGATTGACAGTTCACAAGACTATTGCATTGGTTTATTTTTCGTCATTTTTGTGGATAAGCCAATAGGGTCAATCTCAATTTGAAAATTCAAAAGTCTCTAAACTTTTTTTCTTGGAGCAATTTTAAGTGGGCAAATTTCTTTTTCTGAAATCAACAAAAAATTGTGGGTATTTCAGTAAAGTACAATTATTTTAATAATTCTTAGCCAATTTCTTTTTCGGGATTCAGTTAAAATCAAACTCGGACAAAGACTAAAAAGGAGGACGAGCACGAGCAACGTATCAAAAACATTCTGAGGGAGGTTTGGGTTCGTCCTGAGTAAAGAGGTCCTGTTAGAGGTGTTTTAGTCATCCCTTATCCCTAAAATTATTGAGACTGTTATTCCTAAAATTTCTTATCAATAGAATTTAACAATAAGTGGCAATTTTAAAGTGTAAAGCGGCCCGTTTTTTCACAGATAACCTAATCCACTAGCGGTTCGCCGAATTAAAGAGCCTGAGAGCAAATCTTGGACATCTTGCCTGAATTTGGACTGATAAATGAGCCGTTAATATTCATTACCGGTCGCCAATGAAATAAATACTCGACAAAAAATCACCAAAAATATGATAATTGAGAAATCAAAGCTATTTTTTGTTATCCCTAAAACTATCTCGATTATCCATTATCCCCATAATTATTTCGTCAGTTATTCCTTATCCCTAAAATTAGATTTGATTTAATGATTGATTTAATTTGATTTGATTTACAGACTTTGCCAGTCAAGCTGACAGAGCCCCACAACAGCTTGCGCCAATTTGCTGTGGCCCTTTTTTACCCTCCCAACCATGATACTCAACAGAACACAGACCACAACACCGGAAACTACGACCCCCACTCTTTACGACAAGTGTGTGGGTTCTTTTACGTCCCACAGGATTATAGACATTGAAAGGATGTTAGACGAGACCTCCGCCTTATCGTGCGTAATTATTTTGCCGGTTATCCCTTATCTTTAAAACCCCTTACAAGGCCTCAGTAAATATTAATCCACAATATTCAAATTGACTCGTTGCACCCCTAAAGCCGCGAAGTCCTGGTCACGACTGCCGCGCATTTCAAGATGGCGCCCGATCATCCCCGATGGGGCCGTAAATTTATCATTTTTTTAAACCGCAAGTCATGAAAATTGAGACTTTTATCACGTATATATTACATTGAAGTCTCGTTTTAAGTATGGGCCTGTACAAATCTCCGTGCTGGCATGCGTGCTCGCTCTGTCTCTAAAGTGCCCCTAACCCCAAAATATTTTCTTCGCTAAAATGAATCTTTGAACCTGTTCGAAACGCATTGCGGCCATTTTTTCATTTTTCTAACAAATCTTGCCATTTTATAGACTTCAAAAGTTGCGAAAATCCAAGCATCTTTTGTTCACGACCAAGTCAGAAAGGCAGTGGGTCTATTCCTGATTTGACGTCACAAACTGATTTACATTCCATTACCCCTTTGTAAAAATCCATGCAAACCAAATTGTGACGAAAAATTAGTAAAAGCCCCACTCCCCTTCTGACTCAGTCGTAAACAAAAGATGCTTGGATTTTCGTAATTTTCGAAGCCTATAAAATGGCAGGATTTTTTAGAAAAAGGAAAAAAAGGCCACAATGCGTCTCTAACGGGTGAAAAGATTCATTTTAGCGAAATCAATATTTTGGGGTAAGGCGCACTTTGCTTTAAAACATAAGAATAACACCTGCATTTTGGATCCCCATTGCCCGCATAATAATAAACTAGGGTGCACATGCGGAGCACCATCTTCTTATATAGATGTTGTAAATAGTCATTAAAATCTCTTTTGATTGGATTTTCTTGTGTGTTTTGTGTTTTTATTCGAGGGGGCCTGGGACCTTTTCTTCCTAATTGTGAAAACGCCCCATCAGGTCTGGAACCTAAAGAAACATCTTCGACGCCTAAAACGGGTTCTCCCCTTGAAAAGTCTACAAAAACGGGTCGCACTGAACGCTCACGACCACACTCCTGATAAATTCCCACGCTCTGTCAATCAAATCTCCTCTCAGCCAATCAGAAACCAGCTGGATAATTATTCAAAGTATTAAAGCTTTCATAATTCTAATAGCCTACTCCTGTACTTCGAACCAATCAGAAGCCTCCATTTTAACGTGTCTTTAACAACGCCCCTAGCAACGCTCCTCAGCTCCTCAAATTCCTTTGCTCAAAAAAGGAGCTCGAATCATACATTATGTAATACTGTAGTTTCAATTATTAGGAGCCCATCACTATACATGAACATAATTAATATTATCGTTCAATGTATTTTTTTCGATCTTTTTCGTTAGCTTAGAGCCTATCAGATGACCTGCAAACAACTGTCTACAAAAAATTTTTTTGCTGCAAACTAACCAGTTCCCAATTGAATGTCGAAATTAATTACCAAATTGCTTTGGTTATGATTACTTCACTCACTCATTAATTCAAAGTTCTCGCGCCATTTTTTCTACTAATCAGAAGTGAAATCAAAATCAACGGTGGCTTGCGTGTGCACATTTCCCCGCGCTTTGTGTTGGCTACCTGTAATTACTTGGACTTTTGATTGTTTTACTGGAGTCTCACTCCTTTTTGATTGGCCAAAGTAATAACTTTGGTTTTGCTTTTACGACGCTTAATTGAAACTCCCTCTAATATTCTCCTCACTCATAAGTAAAACCACGTTCTTGTATTAAAATGGCACTTCGCTTTCCTAAGCTTCAAGAAAGTGATTTAATTGATGGGAATTATGAAAAACAAATTTAATGATCGAATGATAAAACTGAAAAAAATTATTGAACTCGATTATCACTTAAATATGGTGATTTGTCAATGTCTCCCAGATAAATTATTTGCGGAAGCCTTCACTAATAAATCACGATATTTTACTCAACGTCACCTTACACCAACGTCAAACGAAAAGCTTGGCAGTGAAAAAGTCAACCCATTCTCTACCTTGAATTAACAATTATCGTTAATTCTTAATTTACTCTTAATAGACCTTTTTGGCTTATACATTTTGTTTTCCCAATACAGATCATGTGATAATACTCAGGGCCCGGTTGTTCGAAAGCCGATTAACTTAATCCAGGATTAGCGTAAACTTTTGTTTCATATTTCTCAAGCTTGAATTCTTCTAATGTAAAATTTTGCAGACTTTCAAGGTTGAACAGCATGTGGAAGTACAGGAATAAACTCCTTGGTTAATTTTTAATCTGTGATTAGTGTTAATCAGCTTTTGAACAACCGAGCCCAGGAGGTTTGGTCTTTTGTTTTATTCATTAAAATGAGAACATGCAAGCATGAATATGCCTGCATGCACTCTTTTTAATGAACAAAACAAACGACCAAGCCTCCTGAGTATTATCACATGATCTGTATTGGGAAAACAAAATGTACAACCCGAAAAGGTCTATTTAAGGGACCGGTCATTATTTAGCGGAGGGGGAGGGCTACTATGTTTGGGGGGAGGGCCACAATTTTTTAGCCTCACTTTGGGGAGGGCCATTTTTTTAAAAATGCCTTTGAGGGGAGGGTTACCATTTTTTAGCTCAAGTATTTACCTCAAGTCTTCAAACTCAGAATTCTCTTTATTTCAGCCAACTGTATCTGTTTTAATATGTAATTACACATGTAAACATGGAGCACTGTTTTACAAAAAGTCTCTATAAAGCATATCTGTTTCCTAAAACACATAACAACTGAATTTTTTCCTAGTGCAAAGTTCTTACAATTTCAAAACAGAACATGAGAGAAAGTCATCAGTAAACAGCACTGATAGAAACATTTAAACATGTACACTGTCACCAAAAGATAACCACGTTGTTGTCAGTTTTTTCGGAGCATTTTCTTGCCTATTAAACATTTTGATATCAAAGGCGGTTTAAAAACAAAAAATACAGTCAGGCTAAAGCCTGAAGAAAAGAAAAGAAAAGCAAGCAAAAGGAACCAGGAAAAACGCAAATATTCGAAATTTAATCTGAAAGATGATCGAGGTATGGCATGGACTCTGAGGAATTATTCCAATATGGACCATAATCTTCAATATCTGACGAAGATGCCTCTCCTGGTTTGTGCAGTACAGAAACGCTGCAGACATCATCATCACTTTCGTCTTGTTCCTCACTCCAGGCAACATCATCATCATCTTCATCATCCTTGTTCTTATCGTCGACCAGGGAGGAATTAGTTGCTTCACCTCTTTCCTTGCCTAATAAGCCTGCGAGATAGTCCTTCGCGTCACTCCTTAACTGAGATGTGACATTTTGGGATACCAATAATTCTGCCCATTTCTCTTCACTTTGTTTTAAATTTAAGACGATCTCTTTGTGTATGTCACCTTTTTCGCAAAGAGAGTCCTTATATAAGCCAGGAGCGATCTTTTGCAAAACCGCTGACGTCCTCTGAGAGGTACGAACAGCCTTACGTTTTGCAGCGCGGTGTTTATTCTGTTTTTTCGAACGAGATTTCCTCTTTAAGGGTTCATAATCAACCTGAAAGATATTTGAGGCCTTTGCTCCGAGCTCAGTGAGCTTGGATTTAGTCGTAGCTAGCTTGGTCTTGAGCACGATCAGCACAGAAATGACATCCTCGTTGAACCTGTGGGACGTTCTTCGGCCAATTTTAATTTTTCCATTGGAGAGAACTGCTAATTCTAGATCTATCTTAACTTTTTCCTCAATTTGTTGCAAAGATTTTTCCGCCTCTTCAATTCGATTTAAGTTCATTTTTATAACGGTGTTATCGTGAGGTTTTAATGTGTGGTTTTTCCTCAGTAAGTAACCTGCAGTGGATGGGTTCTTTGCATTATCCAGTTGTTGGATTTTGGCCTTCAGCCTCTCAGCTTCTTGGTGGACCGTGTACTGGCGCCTTGCTTCTTTGTGGAAGGAAGAAGCAACAGATACCGGCGAGAAAAGTGATACAGATCAAGATTACGACGAGAGTGACAACGA
>NC_090895.1:3945245-3972745 GCF_036669925.1 Montipora capricornis | reverse complement strand
AACCGTTTAAGGAATTGTTACGTGACAAATTTGTGATATCCGACAACTGTAATAGGACCGCGGTAAACTGTTCAAGCTTGAAGTTGTCGAGGAGTTAAGTCTTACATGCGTGTAATACTGAATAAATCCGCTTAACGCGTTTGGAGTTTGGACTTTATTCTGTCTTGTGCCAATTAATCTCTGTGGTTTTGGCGGCCACAATTTTGTTTGTTGCTCGTAGGCTTTCTCTTGGCCTGATTGAAGATCAATGTTCTTTGTCTTGTTTGTCCAAATTTTCATTCTACTGTCAGATTTTATCAAAGTACAACCGGTATGCCAGCGTAACGGTTCATTGCTTCTGATTTAAGGTGTTTGCAGGATACTGTTGCAGTCTCTTGGTATAAATCTTTTGGAATCCCAGACCATAGCAGGAGCTGATCAGCTCATGTGTTTCTGGTCATAGATGGATGCTGAGCATTTACTTGATCAGTAATGATCATATATCATTTTGTTCATTGATTCATTCATCACGAGAACACTTGAATCCACAAATGACCAGCTCCCAAAGACAGTGGCGTCATGGCTCAGTTGGTTAGAGTGTCACACCAGTATCACAAGGTCATGGGTTCAGACCCTGTTGACATCCTGAAATTTTCAGGCTTCTCTATGCAATTGCTAAGATTGCATTCATAACTGTGAGGATCATAACTTCACTTGAGTTTTTACTTAACAGCCTAAGAATGTTCTCTTGTTGGATGTACATTGTATTTCTGCAGAAAAAAGCAAATAAGAAAAGTTTAAGGACTTTTAACTTTTACGGAAGATGAATGTGAGTTTAACTCGAGTGTTTTTGGTTTTAAAGAAATTTACATAACAGACAACTGGGGACTTTTGAAACAACTATTTTTCAGCATGTCACATGCAAAGCGAACCAAGAAAAAAGAAATCAGAGTTCCTTTAGTAAGAGTCCTACCTACAATCCTCTGATAACTAATTGATTGAATATTCATCCTAACACCTACATGTAAAAGAGAAAAAGATATTTAATAACAAGAATCCAGATTTTATTTTTATAAATAAGTATTATTTTATTATTGTAAATAATGGTATTTAATGGTATTTCAATAATAATGGTAATAGTAATAATAACAATTATTATTATTATAATGATTATAATTATTATCATGATTCTTATCTTTATTTTTAAAGGAGAACTGAATGCAAAAAATAAGCATTTTTTATTTATGCTTTAAACCATTCACAATAATCTTTTCAACTTTTTTCTGGCATATTCATCATTTTTCCACATGAAAAAATGTTTTTATTCCAATTTTGGGCCATCAGCATTGCGGCTCAGACTGGAGGAGTCAGTGGTTATTTTTGCAGCTTATGTTGTATGATATGGGGAAGACATGCGAGAACGCCGCCTTATAGAAGCAGTATTTAGATTGATGTTTGTTGTTGATACTGAGTCCACGAAGAAACAGCAAAGAAACAGAAAATATCCACAGTAGTACTTGTGTTTACCTTGTTTCTCTTGATTGTGCAATCTCTGTTTCCCATATCATACGTCACAGCAGGAGGCTGATTTAGTTTTTTAGCCCGCACTTAAAATGTTGAAAAAGTGGGAAAAGCCCATCTCCGAATGTAATTTTTTCACAAAAAACAGGGAACAAGAAGAAATAACTCCACAAACTTAACTTTAGTTATGTTAAGCTTTCCAAAAAAAAAATGTTGGAGAAATTGTCGATTTTAACCTTCAGTTTTCCTTCAATGGTGGTTTGAACTGGTATGTTACATGAGAAGCATGCCTGTTATTTATAGTTATTGAAACTCTAGCCTCACAATATCTGAGTAAGGTGAAAAATAATAATATCTAAACTTACCTACTTGTGGTGCGGGACACAGACAGGGCGTGAGGCACCATATGGTGGTGCCTTGTAAAATGCTTGTCAGCAGACCTTTCAAGTCTCTCCTTCCGGCTATGGGAAATTCTAGCTTAGAAAAAAAGGTTGCCTCCTCAGGTGCTTAGGCGAGATTGGACATTCTTGTGGCAGATGAACCTGATCCATTTTGGTAAAGGAATTCATAGAATTTACCAACTTCTAGAAAAAAATTATCTTAATAATTTCAAATTAATTGACATATGATTATCTAAATCTCTGCTTACTAATCCAAAACAATTAATTATAAAATTGTGTAACATGGTTTTCTCTCCATTGGTTGTAGAGTCTTAAATTTAATTTGCTTTGCTTAATCCATATGATATCATATAATAATAACAATTATATAGATAAATGTTGATAATATTTATGAGGAAACCTACCAAAGATATGAAGGTGGTGCGCCAAGCTGTCTGCTTTTGAGGATACTATGGTAGATTAGGATTTTATGAATTTCCAGTTTTGTTCTAGCTGAACTTATGATTTCTTTGCGACATCTTTATGACACCTTTTTTTCAAAATCTCCAGAAAAATTCATCATTTTCATTGTAAAAGATCGTTGTATGAAAGTTTCATAATATCATTTTAGTTATAGCTAGTGTATGCATATTTTAACAGCATCATGGTTCCTGCCAAGACACATTTCTACATTGAAATTTTATATTTACAGTTATTGCTATAAATAAATTATATGCTTTGCATGACAATTAAAATAAATATAAATGTTTAAATACTGGTATCTTGGTTATATTTTATGGATATTTTAACGGCATCATGGTCAGAGTAGTAGACACTAATTACAGTATTCTCTATGATGTCAAATTTTGTTGATTTTAAGTAAATTTGATCAAGTATGTTTCCTGATGAGACAAAAGTTGCATTTTGTACAAACTGTGAATAACCTAGAGACGTCATTAAAGATTTTAATGGTCTAATGCTATCATCATTTAAGTAATTGATGTTGAAATCACCAAGAATGATGTCAAATGGATAAGTGCCAAGGATATTTCGTAGATGACTTACGTACTCTATTATATTTGAGTTGTTCTTTCGGTAAAGAAAAAGCACTGTAAACTTGGGACACATAGTTGTTGATCTATTCATAATTATTACAAATTTCATTGCATTTGCTTGTGGAAAGTATTCATGTTCCTTAGTTTCTATTGATCTTCTGGTACACAGTGCCAAACTCAAAAATCTATCAGTAGGATGATCTTGCCGGTAGAGAGTGAATGGTAAAAGATGAGATTTTATGTCAGTATCATTGCTATGAGGTACAAGTTGTGTTTCTGTCAATGCAATTAGATCACTATTCTTTATGTTTGCATCATACTTGATATCTACACTATGTTTTTTGAGTGATCGTATGTTTAAGAGACATATAGTGAGCGTTGCATTGTCCTTATATTTTTCATTAGTTCCTTTGCTTTTTGACATTTCTCGCAGTCTTTTGTATTCTTCATGTACCCGAGGATCTGCTTTCACATGTTTGCTGTTAATTTTTCCTAGAATATGAATACCATTTAAAGTGGTAGCTCGGCTCAGTGCAACATATACCTGACCATAATTGAATGATCTCTGTTTGACCAACTCAAAACTAATGACAAGACTGTTAAGTGACAATCCTTGTACTTTGTGGATGCTGACAGCATAAGCCAATGTCAAAGGGAATTGCATTCTCTGTATTTCGGGAGAAGAAGGCTTATTTGGATGTATTTTAATTTTTGCTAGGACAGTTTCTATGGGTACAACTCTATTCTGTCGCACAAAACTGTTAGTACTCTTTTGAATTAAACTGTTGCCAGCTTTGGCATCATCAAATTTTATATAGATAATGGTGGGTTTTTTATTATTTTGATTTACTTCAATTCTAACAACAGTTCCTAGTTGACCATTTATAAGTCTATCCGAAATATCAATGTTATTGGTTAACATAACTCTAGCAGTTTCCTTTATAGAAATATTAGCATCAAGTCCACCAGTTTCAGACCTGGGTCTAGCTAAAATTCTGTTAATAGCTTGTTGTGATACATTAACAGGGTACTGATCTGTGGCTTTAAGGTGGAACAACTGTGCAGGTATTTGGTGCAATTTCATTTCATTGTGTCGATTGACTGGATTATTTTCAGCCCAAATATGAAGAGCATCTGATGGGTAATTAACATCTGATAGATCAATAGATCTAGATTGGATGCACTTCATATCTTCTTCAGTTTGACTTGCCGTACGGAACCTATTCAAAAGTTCAGCAAATGGTTGCAATCATGCATGATTCTTCTGCCTCATTATATCAAAAAGCTCTATCATTGTGAATAGGTGCCATGGGTGGTACAGGTTAAACACATCATTTTTGTAATTTGCAAAGACAGGTTTACTGCGTATTGGTGGAAGTTGATACATGTCACCAGTAGCAAGAATGCTAATGCCTGCAAACAGGTGTACATTTGATGTGCCAAAAATTTCTTTTAGTCTTTGGTGGATATGTAGCAAAGTAGTGTTAGCAACCATAGAGATTTCATCTATTATGATTAACTTGAGGTCAGCTAGTAACATTCTCATCTGTGTTTTCTTTTCGTCACACATTGCACGTAAATTATCACCTGTTTCTTTGGGAATTGCTAATGCAGTGTTTATTGTTGTCCCATCTATGTTAATAGCAGCAACCCCAGTAGGTGCCATTAAAAGAACTGTAGGTAATTCAGGATTCATAGGAGGATGTCTAAAAGTCTTTGTGACAGTGTGGTAGATTGTTTGGATCAAGTGACTTTTACCAGCACCTGCTCCACCAGTTATAAATAAATATATTGGTTTTACTTCTTCGGGTTTTAGACTATTCATGTTTTTCACTTTACTTCTACACCAGGCAAGAATTATATCATAAGCATAGCGCTGTCTTTTGTTCAATGATCTAACACATTCCCGTAGCTCATCATCACTTATTTCTGTTGGCTGGTTGTACATTGTTATTCCTACGTTTGAATTATTCTCACTTTCTGATGATGAAACAAGATGTGTAGGTAATTGTTCATTAAACGACTCGTTTGGTGCTGAATCATCTTGCTCTTCAGATTGTAAATCTGCATTTTCTTGGTCATTCATAGAATCATAGCTGTAGTGGATGGTTTTGCCCTGGTTATTTCTAACAAATTCAAGTGCTTCTGTAACAGCATCAGCATCAGGCTCAAAATTCTCTCTGTTTCGTTCCACTACAGCTTGTACCTTATGCTCATAGAATTTCGAAGCATATGTTTGATCACTTCCTAGAAGACTTCTTTCATCTCTCCATGGGAAGTACAGGATCAGGAGATGATGAAAATACAGTTCAGGTTCTTTTGTTTTGTTTGGCTTGTGATATCTTATAACAGCTTTGACTTTTCTACACTTCATAACTTCATTTGTGTTCATTAGTGTTATTTTGTTGGGAAGAAATGTATCAGGATCACAATTGTGGTGTAATTCAATGGCATCGTCAGTTAAAACCTCAGGTTGAGCATCACCTTTTTCTTGGCAGTCCTTTCTGTATTCTTTATAATAGTATGCAGCAAACTCTGCCAGACTTAGCCTATCTACAGAGGGAATACACTGTGGTCTTAAAGTGTATCGCTCAATAATATTAGATTTAAAGATGTCAGTACTTTCATTATCCAGTTCATCAAGTTCTTCTGCTGATTTTGCAATACGTACCCTTTTTTCTTGTGGGTCAGTACTAACAAAAACTGTTGCAGGAAATATTTTTCGTAACCATAGTTCAGGCATGCATCTGTAAACACATTCTTGTGAACTAACTTCTCTGGTAGAAAGGAAAGCAGCACCAATTCTCTTTAAGCTATCCCTGACACTCAAGTTTTCTTTCTTAGCTTCCTTTGCAGCATTCATAATTGCCTGTGAACATTCAGTCTCATCCTTGGTAAAATACGAGCACACATAAGTTATGCACTTGTAGTGGTTAAATAGAGGTTGCAAGTCAACATTCGCTCTAAACCCCTTAATGCCGGCAATAAAATAATTATTAATGAAACAGCTGTCTGTTGGTCTTCTTAGGTGCAGCGCATAGTCTGAGTCAGGTGAAACGGATAAAGCCCAGTAATATTGTTCTTCAGTTATGTTCACAGATTTGAAAATATCAGTTTCTGTTAAGGTAGGATCATAGTTTGCCTTACTGGGATTTAACACCTCATCTATTTTTTCTTTAACTAGTCTAAGGATTTCTTTTTGTCTGTCTATCGTACTTGTCTTTGCTTCTGGATCTAAATCATCAGAAAGAGGTTCAGCCACAATAGTTTTGTTAGTAAAGAAGTGCCCAAAATTAAATCTACATTTCATGTTTTTGTATTTTCTACAGGTCTTTGAATGACTATGCTTTTGATAGGTTTTTACAATCTCATGTAACTCAGGGTCTTGACTTTGATCAGGAAGGCATGCCTGCACATGTTCATCTATGAAATAGATATATGCTTCCTTCGTATCATGTGTTAGTTTAGGGCAATCTGATGTCCATATTAACGCATGTAAATGAGGTGAGCCTCTCATCTGAAACTCAATGCGGAGTGCATAGTATACTATTTTACCAATTGGGTTTGTATTACTTAGCAGAATTTCAGTGAAGAATGTTTCAACTCTATATTGAAAGTGCTTAGCAACAACAACAGGATTTACATTGAGCATTGAACATCTTTCATTATAAGACAAAGCATCAACTTGTTCATTCGTGAGATTTTTGCCTTGTGTTCTTGCAATAATCTGAAAAAGTTCAGGCCACCTAAGGTCAGCACAGGATAATGTCATAAACCACGTTGGTATCCCAAGCTGTTTTACCATAGCTACTACTTCATACATAAATTTTTGCCAATAAGGTGGTGTTCCTGGAATTTGTCTCAAAAATAAATAAGCCTGATTTTGACAAATGAGATTTTGTAAACTGTGCATATTATTTGATCTTACTTGAGAAGCAGTAATGGGCTGCCCATGCATTTTTTTCAAAGCAATATTGATGCTATCTGATACTTTCTTCTGTTCTATGATGAACTGAGCAAAGAAGAGATATTCAGGATTGGTAGCAAATCTACCACTATGATGTAAAAGTCTTGCATTGAAGTACTTAACTGGTGACAACGTTATTTTTCGGTTGACGGAGTACCCATACTTTCCTTTTGGAAACAAAACAGGAAATGCTAGTTCTTCACATTGTTTGTCTGCCATGAAGGAAACTGGATGTTTACTTTCTCCAGGAGCAATAGCATACACTTCGTTTCCTTGAGACGATACATCATTTTGCTCAACACTTACAGGATAATCAGGTATTACAGACTGTAAGCAAGTCTCACTTGTTGGTGCTCGAAATTCATTTAAAGGATCATCATTTTCTTCATCTGCAAATGTGCTGTCTTTCCTACTATTTTTATTGTTTGATAAACTGTCATCACTTATGCCAGATCCACTGGAGTGGTTGTCATTATTCAAAATTGAATCTTCTAAACTAACATCATTTTGCTGTAATACTGTAAGATGCCTATCTATTTTGTTCATATCTATACATATATTATCATACAAAGGATTATTCATTTTGAGCCACATCAGAGCATTTAATATCAGTTGAGGTCGCACAGCTTGAAAATAAACATGGCCCCTAAACTCCATCTTTCTCTTCAGTTTCAACAGGATTATACCTGACCTTTCAGGAGGACGTGGCAATGTTCTACATGTTTGATCACATTCAACTGGTACATTGCATATTGCTCCTTTAATCTTCCTCTGTTGGCCTTTAGGCATTACCACTATCTTTTCAAAAACTATCCTCTGTGCTATTAATATTTGTTCAAGTTTTTCTAGTACTGAGAGTTCTGGTGGTGTTTCATCAACTTCCAGTTTATTACATACAGCTTGACATGGTTTTTGTCCTTTTGAAACTTTCGCATGGCATGTTCTACAAATGTATTGTTTGTCATCAAATGACTTTATCTCAGTGAAAAGATGGAGTACACTATATTTATTCTCTTTAAGTAACATAACTGTTTTTCTATATAGTATTCTATGACAAACTGAACATATGTAATATGGCCCCTCTGTGATCTTATTCTGAAATACTGAAATGTAGTGATCCAAACTATGCTGAACATTTTTTTTCCTAGAATTTTTTGCTGCATCACTTATACGCTTAATTACTTTTTGCTTTTTTATTGGATCCATTCTGCAATATTCCTCTTTTCTATTGTTCAAGTGTTGTGCCTTAACCAGTGGTTCCATTGCATTATACTTCCGCTTTTTATTTTTAGTTATCAGATCTTTTTTTACAGGATCTAGTTTATACCACTCTGCTCTGTCAAACAAGAGTTTTTCCTTTACTGCAGGATCTAGTGATTTATACCACTCTGCTCTTTGAGACAACACTTTTTCTTTTTCTGCAGGATCTAGTGATCTGTACTTCTGTACTTTTTCTGACAAAAGTTTTTCTTTTTCTGTACAATCTAATGATTTGTACCACTCTGCTCTCTCAGACAAGAGTTTTTCTTTTTCTGCAGAATCTAATGATTTGTACCATTCTGCTTTGTTAATTAAGTATTTTCGTTTGGCACTAGGTTCCATTTTTGCATAATCTTCTCTTCGCTTCTCAGCAAGTGATCTTTTGTGCAGATTAGATTTGTGCTTCCTTAATACCTTTTCTTTTAAAGTTCTTGGCAAATTACTGTAACAGTTTAGAAATCTGATAATGTATGCTACCTTTGAATCATTAATTGTATTAATTTTTTTAACAGTATGAGCAAAAGCTTGAAGGAGGAGGTTATTGTCATTGACAGTTTGAAATTCATCTAGTGTTCCGTCACTATCGAATATTGCTAAGTAGTACTTAGTACTTTTACCCTTAGAATTGTGCTGAAATATACAACTTACACAGTAATTTGAGAAACATATCATAAATCCAGTATTGCCACTTGTGTTATTCAAAATAAAGTTTTCGAGGAGCAGTTTGCTACTGCTGGATGCACAACTAAATATGCCTTCTTTCTGTGTTGTAAAGACAATATCAACAGTTGTATCATATATTTGAAGTCTATTTGGAAGGTTGCTTAAACAGCAATTTTCATCAGGACACGCAAATTGTTTCTGATAAAACTCATTTCCATGGTCAATAATTGCATCTAGAGTTTGTGAATTCCAGTAAGTGCATGCCTTAATCACTGAAAAACAAATGCAATAAAATGATAAAGCACAACATCTTTTTATGAAAGACTCGTCATCATTCCTTACTAAAATATGCACCATTGCTCCATCATCATCAGCAAGTTCTGATTGAGTGGTTTCACTGTACTCATTGACTGGGTGATTCTTCTCCTTTTCTAGTCTTGTTATTTCAACACCAATCAACTCAAACAAAGTATTTGAATTTTCATACAGAATTTGCAAATAACATATGACATCATGTATACTTTGTGCTTCTAATAACACACATGTTCCTTGAGAATGAGGCATACCTAACGCATCTCTAGCATGTGAATCAAATATTTTAAATTTACCATCTGGAGTACAGTACATAGAAACAGTACTACACTCAATTGTTAAAAGAAACGATTGGTAGTTTTGTCTTACTAATGTCAGCAAAGCATCAACCAAAGGCATACAGAAACTTAAATCATGTATAATGGATCTGCCATTTACAGTACCACTATAACTTGAACTGTACTGAAGCTGATAATCTGTATTAAACACATTCAGCACTTCCGGCAACTCAGTCAATAACAGGAAAGTTTGTCTGGACAGTCTAGATAATCCAGAATACAATTCATTACCAATGTTCATAATGTTAACCAAATCCATTGATGAGCTAATACTTCTCCTGTAATTATAAATCAGTGAAGTAAGAGACATTGCTACACACTGAGTACCTGCACTTTCGCCAAACACTTCCACATTGCCTTGACTATAAGGCGCTTGAATAGTTCTGGTATGATCAATGGGCCCAGGGTTTTTCTCTATATCATTAGACAGCTTGAACTCTGTATGATTCATTCTATGGTCAACGTCCTTATAAACAGATTTTACAGAAGTGTAGTTACACTTAACTTTCACTCTTCGGCCACTAGTTCTAGGTTTTTTCCTTTGATGTGCTGTACACCATTTCCTTTCCGTACTCCTCTTCTTGGCAGCAGACCTTGGTCTTACAAACATATAGTCTAACTTACGATAAAGTACACTCAACTTGGTAAATAAATGCATGGCAGAAGATTTCGGTACGTTCTTTTTAATATATTTTCGAACAAATTTCCTGAAATGTCTGCTCTTATGCAAGGCTCGTGATAACTGCTTCACTGGAATTCTGCTTGGTTCTCGATCCCTTTGGTGACGCCTTCTTACAGATTTACAATAAACAAACTTAGCATAACGAGATCGAAATTGCAAGTCATCTACTGATTCTTTATTATCAAGATCCACAATAACACATGGCTGAGCCTCATTCTCAAATATGTTCTCCTGCAAGGCTCCTTTTAGCTGTTTCGCTGAAACACTGCTTACTTCTCCATCCCTGAGAACAACATGGCGACATCCTTTTAAACATTTACAATAATTCAACTTAGCACAACAAGATTGAAGTTACCAGTCTTTTATTGATTATTTATTCTCGACATTCACAACAACAGATACCGATGATTCTTTCTCAAATTGGCCACAGTCATTGCAAGCATTCACAATAGCTTCATTCAAGCACAAAACGCTACACCAAGTATGGTAAAAAATGCTAACAACAGCACTAGTGAGGATAATTGCAAACGATACAAGTAATTGCACATAAAATAGCGTTACAGCTCCAAATACAAAGGGATTCAGTAACAGCAGAAAACAAAAAGCCATGATAATACAAATAGACAGAAAATTCACCTTTTCCAGAAATTTAACTAAATGCATCCGGCTAGGCGTACATCTCTGCGACTCGATACCGCTAGCACTAACTTTAAGATCAGGAACTTTCTTCTTCAGGAAACTTTCACAGTTCTGTGCTTCTCTCCTTTGGCATTTGATTTCAGTGCAGTTCATATCATGATTTTCACATATTTGTTCATTTAGTACACATTTGTTCTCAACATATAAACTTTCTTTCAGTTTGCGGACCAACCCCGGCCAAAACAATCGCTCAACAGCATCTTTTAGTGTGGGTCTACCGCAAACGGCGTGTGCATAAGTGAGTTGTTTGAGCGTTCCGAGGAAGAAGCTTAATACAACAAAAAGCAATATGCTCACAAACGACATACTGTCATGGGCTACACACTTCGCAACAACTTGATCGCGAAAACAAATGATATTTGGTATGATCACAGTCAATCATATGGTTTTGCCTGTCAATAAAAGGCATTATTATACTTAGGATCGAAATTCTCCAATCACAATTAGCTATTTTAACAACTTGTTTCCTCAGAAGGACGTCTCTGAAGCTGCCCAATCAAAACATGACGACTTCCATCCACTTAGTGCTATAAATTCACACAAACCACCAACGCTAGGTTTCCTTCGTTTATTTCAGGAGGGGTTAGATGATATCTGTCTATCGTTAGAATCTCTCGACTCCTGTCTCGTGTTGCTATCGCACACCCACTAAAATTCGCACATTCCTGGTCGTTTTATTCCTACTCGTTTAGAACCAAACAACTACCTCCTAAATGTCAACACCAGTAAATGATCACGCAAACGAAGCCAATGGCGAGAAATAATATTTCAACTGAATAGCTTGAAATAAAATTTGCGCGAAATCTCTCTCTTTAAAAAAGTTAAAGAAATATAAGGGCCGTTTATACGAGAGAAAGTAACACGCGAACAGCCCATATAAATGGTACAAAATCTACGTTCACAGCTTTCTCAAGCCCCGGCTTATCCTGGCCTGGGAGTTTATACTCGTATAAATAGTTCCTTTCGTGTATTATGTACGCCTCGTCCAGAGTAAGCCGCGGCTTATTTTCTCTCGTATAAACGACCCTATTGTAGTTTTCTCAAGTTAACAATAACTTCATTTTACGCAAGAGTGACTATACTGAAATCTTTTTCTGACCTTAATTAAAAACAATCGCCAGCTGTAATCATTTGCCAGAACGATCACGCCTACAAATTCCTGTCATCTTTATTTAATGCGTATTAAATTTCAACTCACTTATGCAAATTAGTTAAACTCGAATACTACACAGCACAATGAATCACAACAGTTGAAACATCTCACAAAAACCTTTTCCAGCATGAAATTTATTGAAACTAACAAAATATTTGCCATTGGAGACAAAAAACCCCTTCTATTCCAATTCCGTGCGTGCAAACAAGAAACAATCCGTCTCACAAACCATACAATATCCAAATAAATATATTCTTCAGTTCAAGATTGAACTCTTTCCTAAAGAACCTTTTCCAAAGCACAAAATAGACAACAAGCTTTCTTTCTAATAATTCTTCACTGTCACATTTTCAATTATTTTTTTACCTGAAAACTGTACAGCTTGACTGCAAATTAAATGCAAATTGCCAGACAAATGCGATGCCACTTCCGTAAACACTGTGATACATTCAAGACATTCGATTCCTTTTACACCCATACTCAATTTCCCACTTGCTGTCAGTGTTCCACATACCAGTACAGTTTATGATTAGAAACAACACACACTTTCTCATATCCAACCGCAATTGTTCTCGAAGACCATCCATCGTCGCTTTTAAGATTCCAGATATTTATTTTCCCCGCCTGTTTCGTTATTCCAATTGACGTTCCATTCTTGATCTCATAAAGGTATATTTTTTCCACTAAAACGCCATCCCCGTTACCACGACTTTCGACGCCATTGCTGGTTAAATAATTAAACGTTCATCTGTGTGCACCAAGGAAATCTACGTATTCCCCCAGCCCCCTCCAACCTAACAAAATACACAGACAAGACTCTATGCAAAAAGCCATTACTTAGCAGGGTAGTGACAGGCAAGACTTTTACCGACACGGAAAAAAATAAAAAAAACACGAAACTAAACACAGATTCCAACTGGTTTGCCATAGGCAACCCAGTAATAAGTATGCAGACGCATACTAAAAATGGCGGATGCTATGACAAACAAGTATTTCGACGTACATGTAATAACATTGAAATGTTGGTGAAAGTAAGTTAAATTCATTATGTGAAAAGCGCATACAACATTTTGGCAGCGTTTCCTCCAGGATTTGAGACTTTTTGAAAAATGGTGTAAGCACTTGGAAATTAAAGCCAAGTTTTACTGAATTATTCTGTTTTGATGTTAGAAAACTACCACAAAACTTGGCGCAATCAGTTTCCATATTAGGCCACACGTTATATGAGCTAATAACCGAGATTAAGTGAACCAATGAGAATGCTAGAAACGCAATATCCGAGGTTGAAAGTTTAATAACAAGTATTAGTATCACCCAACTAGTAGACTGATGCAAATCCTGCATTTTGATTGGCTACGCTACTAGAGGATCATTATTAATAGTACACGAGTAGCGAAAAGTGTGACGCTTTCTTTCGTTTTATTCCCAAATAAATATATCTTAACTTGCATTTGCTAACGTTATTATTGCCTTTTCTGTCCGACTAGTTGGGTGATACTAAAACAATTAGACCATTCGCCCTCGAGGGTCAATTGAACCGTAGCCCACAAAGGCTACGCGTCTAATTGTTAACTATTCATCTCTGAGCAAACGGATAAAGAACAGAATGGCTTCCCGTTTCGCTCGGCATCGGTTACCGTAAAGCAAGTTTTATCAATAATTTCGACTGATTAATCCGACCCAAATATCCCGACAGTACTAGTGATCATCTGTACGAAGACTTCAAGTAAGGTTTCGAGTTTACCAAAGGGTTACTCAAATCTATAAAGATTAAGAATGCTCTATTTGCTTCAGGGGATGTCGACAAATACAAAATCTATAGAAACAAAATAACCTTGATTCGACACGGTAAGAAGCTTTATTACCACACATACTTCTTACAGCATATGAACGATATGAAGAAAACATGGTCTGGAATAAACGAGATAATGGGCCAAAATACTGACTACTACTCAAACTTCTTTGAGGTAGACAAGCTTGTTACTAAGACATTGAAAGAAGTAATTGAAAAGCTCAAGCCTCATATGACCAGGCATGGAATTCCGGACAACATAGTAAGCGACAATGACCCCCAGTTCAGCTCACAGGAGTTTAAGAAGTTCAAAGATTTGTATGAGTTTGATCATGTCACAAGCTCCCCCACCTACCTGCAGTCAAACGGAAAGGCGGAAAACACGGTAAAGACTGCGCAGGGAGTCATGCTTAAGGCCTTAGAGGCTGGCAGTGACCCCTACTTGGGATTCCTTGACTTCCGCAACACCCCCACAGAAGGACTAGGAACATCTCCAGCTCAGCGTCTCCCTGGCCAACGTACCAAAACACTCCTGCCTACCGCTGGCAGACTACTAAAACAACCCTTCTATTACAACAAGGGCACTAAAGAACTCCGGCCACTTGAACCAGGGAGCACTGTTCGTGTCCATCCACCCAAGTATAGTCACCAATGGACCCAAGCAACGGTTGACAAACAAGTTGGTGTACATTCATACCAAGTAATTAGTGACGATAGAAGGGTGTATCGCAGGAACCGCCAACACCAGCCTCTCACAGCTGAAGTTCCAAAACAATCATCTCCTGACATTGAGGTATCTAGCTCCGATCCTGGTCCTCTGCCCTTGACCAAAGTTGAACAGGTACCACAAGTAGCTGAATCAATGCCCCAAGAGGTGGTCAGGCCACAAGCAGAACCATGCCCTCCAGCGGACAACATATCAAATCCCGAAAGATGTAGCACCCTGGGAAGAGTCCTACGAAGACCAGCATACCTAAGCGACTATGCATGCTGACACTTTTCCTATACTGTTCATGTCCTCCGAACAATCACTCTAGGAAACAATTTACGTTTCCCTTTCTTTATTCTCTCTTCCTTCGAACAACGAAGGGAGATGTAACGATGTTAATTGATGCATGTTGAGTTAATTCAAAAGACATACAGTTTAGTTTACATCCGGGATCCCACCTGTGTTCTTGTTCTTCGCTTGATGTACACTTGGTTTACAATAAATTATTATTAAAACGTTGTGTTTAAGTGCTTTGGTGTTTCGTTGTCCACCTTAGCGACTACGTTACACTCCCCACAGGGGCTTTTCAGGGCCAATGCAGTTTAACCATGAGATTATGAATAAGGTGTAGAACTAAATGTTTGGATTGACCCCAATAAATAATTATTATTATAATGCATCCTGATTTCAATTAACATCACAAAGTGTTCTCCAAATGCTGCTCCTCAAGTAAAGATAAACAGCTGCATTCACCCAGTGACCCTAAGCTAAAAATAACACTAACCTTTACCGTCACCTCATTGTTGGAAATAGACATAAAAGGACATTTCATGTTGGATGTCAAAATTATGTTTACAGCAGTAAGTAGGGTCAATTACAGACATAAGTGAATGTTTGTGGTGCATCATACATTTGTAAGTCAATGAAGAGACTTTGAACACTTAAACTTGCTTGAAATGCACTGTATGTAATGCAAAGCTCAAAAAACTCTGTCACTCACACAGAACAATGATAGAGACATCTTCAGTCAGAGGAGTTCCAACACCATTAGCAGCAGTGCACCTGTAGTCAGCTGCATCCGGTCTACCAGTGATCTTCAAAGGCATGGTGACTTCAATATTATCAGAGAGTCTTGTCCAGGTAATTGTTGGTTCTGGTTTACCATTAGCTGAACAGTTCAAAGTCAAGTTAGCAGGTGCTGTTATGTTTAGGTCGCTTGAGGCACTGATATTGCTCGGAGGATCTACAAAATAAAATCATTAGAGCCTTAAAATAAGACTCTTGAAAGCAAGAAAACCAAGCCAGTAAAGCAAAAAAACTGTTGGAATGCTCTTTCATTCTAATCAAAATATGTAAATAAGAACATGTACATGTAGTTTGACATGCAGTTAGAGATAACTGAAAGAATGCCCTCTTCAGTTTTGATGTATCTCTTTTTCTTTCAGAGATATTAGAGCTTTTGTGCTATGCAAATTACCAAATTGATGACATCATCAGTGGTTCCATGAAAGATGGATCACTAAATCAAACATAATCACTGGAGGATAACAGTGATGATATTAAAACTTGGCAACCCTTAAGAAAGGTGCAAGACGGTGTAGAGCATGACATAACCATTGCAACACTTTTGGCTCCAGTCCCTTCTTGTAGTATCTCTGAGATCACGAAAGACAGACAGACGTCCTGCTCATAACACACATGGAGCTCATGTTGCTGTAAGGTCTCCTTAACAACTCATTAACAGTGAATGATGTTTGGTTAAGACAGAAAGTGGGAGCACCAGTTTAGCACAAACTTGATCTGGAAGCAATTGTTGCCATGGCAACTGTAAAATGTCATTTTATGCATTGACTCATGTACACTACCGGTGTCAAGTTTGATTTTTTTGCCTTTGGAACCCCTGATGACCTCATCAGTTTTTACTCAAACACTTTTAAATAATATCTCTGGAACGATAAGAGATAATTAGTTCAAAATAATATGAAAACACCACGTTTCTTTTCTTCAAAAAGTCTTTCAAATACACTTTGGTGATTTCTTATTTCATAGGCACTTCAATAGATTAGTTTTGGAATACCACAAGAAATCAGTTTATTTATAAAATGTTCCTTGCAATGCAATCATCATGCATAATATTAATTATCTTTCTTTACCCAGCTTGGTGTAGCTAGTATCCCTGAGCATTTACAGTACCCTACCAACCATGATATACACTGTATATGTACCACAGAGGACCTTTGCAAATACATGTACATGTAGTGTGTGCATGGTTCTTTTATGTCCACAGGGTTATGAACAATGAAGGGTTGTGAGACAGGGCCTACAGTTTATTAATCATGCATGCAAGTGACTTTTTATCAAGACTTCCAAACTGAACTTCAAGTACCAATATCTTAAATAATTATGTTTCTTCTGCCAAACATGGTTTGTACAACTTAAGGCAAACGAAATTCAAGGACTTTTCAAGGACTTTTCAAGGACAAATTACAGTTTTCAAGGACTAACATTTATTCAATAAACTGACATTCTTGGTCCCACTCACCAGCCACGGTTGGTCACATTATTTTATACTGTAATATTTTGTAATAACACTTCTTAAAAGGACAGCAGTCACTGGCCATGACTTGAAGTTGCATCTGGGTGTAGAAATAGTATTTGAAGATAGAAAAATCATATTGTTTATAAAAATGTTACTAAGATGATGATGTTTTTAATAGCAGCCTTCTTCTTCCTTCTTTGGCTGCCTTTCTGAGCGTTATTCGCTTCCGTACGACTGAAACCCGATTCTGCATGACCTTAGATCACAACTTGAAGTAACTTCTTTGGATAAAAATGTACCGACCAGCGCAGACTGAGTTAAACTTGAAGTTGTACAAGTGTTCCTTTTATGTTTATCGCCAATCATGTGAGACTTTTGAGTGCTTTCTCCCATGCACACACATGCACACATAGCCTTGCGTTTGTCGCCTTTAAATTCTGTTACCCAGCTACAGTTTGGATCGCTTAACCATTTAAATTGAAAACGAAGAGAGAAACCAAACTATTTACACGGTGCAAAACACGTGGCGGACAACCAACAGCTTGGTGCAATGAGGTGAAGATGCAGTTTCGTTTCATGTACGCCTTTGCGTTTTTTTCCTAGAATTTTCTCACCGCAATTGCTTATGGCTTGTTATTAGTCATACATGTAAATGCCCAAATTTTCGTTGGCAAAATAATTTAATTTCTCAGAAAATGATGTGGCATAAACAAATTTGTGAATTTCAAGGATTTTTCAAGACCTAATAAAGAAATCAAGTACTTTTCAAGGACCTCAAACGAATTCAAGGACTTTTCAAGATGGGTACTAAAATTCAACACCTTTTCAAGATTGTGCGAACCATGGCCAAATGACATCATGATTTACGCGGAAAGTTAATATTTTAGGTACAAGAAATGTACTCCGCTGCAATGCAAAAATATCGAGAATTATTTTTGTAATTGTTTACATTTCTGTTTTGTTCAGGTCTCGACAAACTGTGCGCCAGCGAGCCATGTGAGTCTCTCATTTAAGTCTAAGCACCAGCCTGTTTCAAATAGCACTGGTAAACAGTATTTTAAAGTCTAAGCACCCATTTTTAAACGGTTAGTTTTCAATAACTGTGCGACTCGCATGTTGACTTGCATGGCTCGCATGGCTCGCACATTGCCCACACTTTTCTGTTTTTTTTTTTCCTTCAAATGCATACAGTGTCACTTTCATTGAAATGCATGTACATCTTGACGGACGGTTTAAAAGGTAGTAGAGCAAAAATATGACAAAATTCCAAAGAATTTCAAACCAAATCAGTATACACAAAATTGCTAAAAAACGAAACTGAGTGAGCATTAATTGTGCGGTATCAAAGAATTATCAATGATAAAAATTGAGAGATTGTACCTTCTAGCAAAATTTGTTATTGGGCAAAGGAATGGCCACAGGCTTGATGCACCACAGGGAGCCCACACAATCTGTTAGTGTAACCGTTTGTAATTTTATTATAAATGTTGAATTCACCGTTTGCTTCTTCTGTAGCAATACATTGATAAGTGCACCTGTAGTGTATGGCCTAACGCTAAATAAACACTGTATTGCATCACGTGCGGTGTACTTAAGTGTCGTTCCTTTGCTTTAGAAGTGGTATTTTGCACGATTTGGAAAATTTTGAATTCACTGTTTACTGTGCCTCACAATAGAAGGACATGGGTGGAACCTATTTCTTTTTGCTGGAACGGAGGGCAATTTTTTCCCAGAAAATCGCAACGCACCGCTTTGAAACTTCGCAGGAAAATGGCCTAAAGATTCACGCTTCTTCTCATACTTCTCAATTGAAAATTCATCCAAACGGCCTGGAGCAAGCGCTTAAAGAAAATCAAAATCCCTTCCGAGCGGTCAACATTCGTAGCACTTTTGATGTTTTCACGTGTGCCAGCCTACTGATTGCCTCTTATGTTTCTGATTAATTGGACCCTGTTTGAGGCTGAACTTGGCTGGCACGTGAGAAAAGTGTTACACATCTCGACGGTACAGAAGGTATGAGATATAGCTTTTTTCGAGGGCTACATGTAGCTCTGGGCCATTTGGAAGAATTTTTGAGCGAGAAGTACCAGAAGAAGCGTGAATCTTTCGGCCGTTCTCCTGCAAAGTTTCAAAGTGGAGCAATGCGATATTCCCAGGAAAAATCGTCCAGTGCTGGAGCCATTCAAAAAATTAGCTTCCACCATTGTCCTTCTATTGAGAGGCACAGTAAACAGCGAACTCGAGATCTTCAAAATCGTTCAAAATACCACTTCTGAGGCGAAAGAATGACAATACACCACAGGTAAGGTAATTAATACAACGTTTAATTATTTAGCATTTGTCCATGCATATAATTATCGATATATCACTACCGAAGAAGCAAACAGTAAACGTAAATAAAGAGTTTTGTCAAGGTTGCTGCCTATTAAACTTACAGTCCCCTGGTCACCTGGGGCAGCTTATTTGCGAGCGCCGGTGACCAAATTTCTGTACTTGTAAGTTGCCCAAACGGGCCCCTTACATGATTCATTCTCACTTTCTTGTAAATACAATCCCAGCTGAAATTACTTAAAATACAATTCTGGGCTCTTGACTCGGGCTACTAACTTTTAATGATTGTTGGAAGCCCTAAAGACTCCTGGAAAATTTTATTAGGCAGCAGCCCTGATTTTAAGTAATTACAGAAAGATATCATTTATTCATAAATGTTAAAATGAGAAGCATTATAAAAAAACGTTTTCAAACCAGAAACAAAATTTAATAAACCACAAAATAATTTTGTAATTATCAAAGTAGGCAATGTAGTTTAAATATACAAGCTGTCGAGGCAGTAAAGTAACATGACACACTTACCAAGAACTGTCAAATTCATCGCTAGCTCAGCAAGGACATTGCCACCACTGTCTACATACCGAATCTTGTATTGTCCTTCATCATCTTCCCTCACATTATTAATATGCAAAGTAACTGAGTCTGTCTTATTATTTTTATCAATCACAATATGTGGAGATAATGGCTCTTGGTAGGAAAGAAGAGGGTCAAGGACAGAAATGAATGCTTTTGAAGCAATCTGATCAAACATCAGCAATGAAGAATTGAACTTCAACCACTGAATCAAGAAAAAATTCTGACTCTTGGCCTGTTCATCAGTGGTGAGGGCATAATTCCATGTAAGCACCACATTATTTCCCTTCCTTGCTTCTGTTGGGTTGTTAGGCTGTCCTGTCCATGTCAGCGAGTCTGCAACATGGATTTCCCCAGTAAGTAAATATGCATAAAATATAATCATTAATTGCACATACTACGCCCCTCTCGTTTTGATCACAGGCATCAAAAATACAGTAAGACAACGAGTGAAAAAAATTAAAACTGGGTAGATAGATTACATGTAGTTTTTATAAGTGAGCAAAACATTACAAACTCACAGTGCACCCTATAATGGCCCACAAATACCACTACTAAAGACAATTTATCCGAATGTTCCATCACACAAAAAAAATCACGGTCCAAAAGGAAATTTGCTGACAGAAAAAAGGCAAGCAAAAAGAACTTGTTCCTGGCATAAAAGAAGAATCTCTAGATTGAAATGTAAATTGCTTTGTAAGATGCATTCAACACTCCATTTTTACTTGATCCAACATATTGTTCTACCATTTCATGCTGTCATGCAATGATGTCACTCAAACATTTTTCATTCCATTGAGTGTTGGATAGAGTAACTTGCTTTTGATCAAACATAAATTACACCCAACAATTCTGCTTGATGCAACAATCACAACAATGTTGCAGTGTTTGGCTGCTCTTCCAACAAAGTTGTGTCCTGAATCAAATAACATTGCACTGCTAGCTAATCACAAATCACTACATGTACCTTATTTTCAAGATGGTGGACAATTAAGAACCAAGAGACTTAAGACTAAATCCAGGAATCGTTTCGAACATGGCACTTTTCACGACATCACAAGAGTGACAGCTTCAAAATTTTAATTTACAAAAATTATCGTTTCGCTGAATTATAAAATATTAATATTAAATATTAAGAAGATCTACAATGTACACCTTGTCCTTTACTTTTTACCCACGTTATCAGCTTATGAAGCTTATATTCAGCCAGATTGATTCCCTCATATACTTTTAGTTAATACTGTAAAAGGTGCCCTGGGGCTAAATGCAGGAATCAATCTTATTGCAAGAGATAGTACTGCTGATCTTGCTCCTGAGATCATGTGCAAACATCACTGGGCCTGACCAAATGCTCGCAACATTTCAACCTAACATCTTGCAACATTGTTGGGCACAACATGTTGCGTACGTTTGGCCACCCTGTTGCGATATGTTGCGTGCGTTTGGCCAGTGCATTCAACACATGTTGCAACATCATGCAACAATGTTGCGTTGAAATGTTGCGAGTGTTTGGTCAGGCCTTTAGCCGTGGCTCTCCCGCAATGCTGATGGGTCAATCAAGTCTGGAGGCGGAGCTGTGGAAAAAGCATGTAAAATTTGAATGTAGATTACATTCACCTCTAAAGCAGCTAGCTTGCTGTGCTTACAATTTCAAATTTGGCTAAAATACTACAGTAACTGGTCTTAGCCAATCACATACGTGTATACATGTATAACTTATAATGATCAAATTTTTATCGCTTTCAAGAATTTTTAGGTTTATCCCATAGAATTCCAGGAAAGACTAACAACGCCGTTTACCGTTTGGAAATATCTGCATTGGTTCTAGAGAAATTAATTTTAGGCTTGAAAAATGTGTAAAATGTGCAATGAGATGACAGATGACATCATTCACTCAACCCAATATATTGTTCCTCAAGTATATACATACAGCTATCTCGGCCAATTTGCAGCAGGGACCATTGAAACGCAGTATGCTAATAGTTCTACCGTCAGGCAACACACCTACAGCTATAGGTCGTGCAGACAATCGAAGTACCATTGGCAAATATCAAAATAAAACATCAAAGGTACACTGTAGTGAACAAAGGCTTTAATATCAGGGCAGTCTGGAACCCAGCATGTTGCCATGGTAACAAAAATGGTATGCTCATATTGTGAAGCACATCTATTACAATCTTACTGCAAGGAATCAAGCCTTTCTGATACAAATTAGCTGAGATATCTTTTTCATCATATTTGATCAAAATTCAGTTGAGTTTATGATGTCATCACTTGGCTAATTTGCATATTCTCTGGGAACAAAAAGAGATACCTGAAAATAGTAAATGGCATTCTTCTCATACAAACCACACGTTTATGTAGCACTTTCAAGTGCTACTATTATCAAAAAATCAAGTATGAGTACTTTACACTTGACTGGCAAAATTTTGAGCTTTGATTTTTATCAAAAGGCTGTTTACTTTGAGTGTACAATTTGGACATCACAGTCAGCAATTACCCATATTCAAGACTGACCGATTGGACCACAGGGGGTTGGATCTAAGGAACAGTGATTTCATTTACTCATTTAGCTTAAAATATTTCAGCATGTAAATGCAGCTTTAATGTTATAAGTGCAAAACACAAGTTGAAAAGTCTGAAAGCCCGAAAATCCTGTGCTCCATATTAATTTGGGTGTGTACACACGCATTTCATTCTTAAACTATTGAGTATTTGATGTCATTTTCTCCTTGATCCAGCTCTCTCAAGATTTTAAAGTTAAGAATGGCAGACCATTAAAGAAAAATTCCACAGTCTGAGGTTTGCCAGGTCTCGGAGACTGAACATGAAAGTGAATTAAAACCAAACGACATAAAGGGTTCTAGAGGACTTCTGACACAATGTTATATGCAGTCAACAACGATACAGCTCAAGTGGCTGGAATCATGTTTAATCACAAACACACACAAGACACAGGAGCTCACGCGGTCATCCAAGAACTCCTCTGGTTACATTTAATGTTGTCATAACGTAATTGGAAATCACACAGTGAGTAATGCATCATGGCATAACATGACTTTGTCAAGTGCCAATTGCTCAAGGATATGGTACATAAAATGTCCATGTCAGTGCTACTGTACATGTAGGTGAAAAACGCTTCAAAAACCATTTTTCAAATGACTGTGCTTTAATTAAAGCACATAATTAAAGCACAAAAGAATATTGTATATTTAAAACCTATTCTACAGCTATTTAAATCCTAATTCACAGCTATTTAAAACTTATTCTAATAAGAATAGCTCTAAACTAGGTTAAAAACAATTTTTCAAATACATGTAGGTTTTAACTAAAGCATCATGAAAACACAGAAGAATATTGTATATTTAAAACCTGTTCTGCAGCTATTTTAATCCTAATTTATGGCTATTTAAAACCTATTCCAATACAAATAGCTTGAAACTGGATTTTCGATCTTTGATCACTCTGATCACGGTCATAAAAAGAACAGATGAATCCACTCTGAAAGTGGATTTGTTGGTGCTTTTGAATTACCATGATCCGAGTGATCATGGTAAAAAATTATTTTTTCGGATTTCCTCTAAAATGCACCTGTAGGTTGAGAATGTCTTTGAAATGTGGACAAAACTGGTACAGAATTTTTTTGGTTCCAGATTTCACCATGCATGGAAAGATACAATCTTTCAGACAAAAACTTTAAAATTTGAGTAATCTAGAATTCTGTCGATCCTTAACACTCCATTAACAAATTCGTGCATGTTTCTTATAAGACATACATGTATTTTGACATATGAACAATGTTTCAACAGTTCACTGTCCTTGAGCAGGCAGGGTCCTCACGCCCCTGCACAGTACATGTGTGTACACCATAAATGCAGGTGTATAAGCCGCATGCATAGATAAGTCGCACCCCAAGTTTCAAAGCCCAGGATTTGGAAAAAAAATAAAATACATGTGAAAAAATATTTACCGCTAAACTTGGGGTGTGTCTTATTTCTGGCTGAGGGTTTTTATGAAACAAAGTTTTAGAATCTTGATGTGGCTGATTGTATGCAGAAACGAGAGATTTGTTGCTTTGTCTGCTATCAGTAGCTCCGTGACATACGTCAGTTATAAATTTCACAGCTTTCCTTGCCAACCCAAATCGTGATTCTTGCTTTAAATTTAAATACAAAAAAAGCTTTTAAACATTTCAGATAAACCACAGAACTATAACAAGTCTGCAAAGAGAGATCCTTAAATACATCAAACCATAACTGGTTGAGGACACAGAATTGGCTGCTAAGCATTTTTGTCTGCTGTAAAGGACCTTTCCCTGGTGTCCCATCAAAGATTTTTTGCAGGAAGTGTCTCTTTATACTCTTTCATGGCAACTTAAAAAAAATACTGTATACAGTATTATTATACTTTAATGATGCATGTAGTGATTCCTCTAAATCACTGATCATTTCTATTACAACTTAAGTGTGTGAAGAGTCAACTCATAAATTTGAATCTCTTTACTTACAAACGTCAGTAATAGCTTTCTCAGGCATTTTCTGCATTGCTTGCAATAGTTAAAGTGAGAGCATTAAGCATTTTACGAGAAGGAATCAAATCATTTGTCAATAGTATACATACAACTTGCGGTATGAGCACTTGTTTTCCAAATCATTTGCTTCACCATTTGCTCTAAAACTTCATTATTCTTCATTAAAGGTTTACCAATTTTTTCACAGGATTATAGCATCTAATTAAGCCAAATTGAGTATCCTTGCTTCACAAATTGACTCGAAGGTGTGAAAATACATACAGGTACTAAAACCGTTCCTCATTTTAAAGACAATAAGGCATCAAATCAAATGTTATTCGCTTAAAGTTAACGCTTGCCTTTTTACTTGAGTTGCTGTAAGCATTTCCTTGCCTGGATCAGGATTTAAAGTGTAAAACTAACAAAAAAATCGTCATGCACAAAATACAAACGTTTGAATAAAGCCGCCCAAAATCTGTAAGAGCTGGAGTGGTGGTAGGTACGTCATGTATGGGGAATTATTATGTACCCAATACATATTATATCATTACATACATATTATGTCCTGGAGGTACACAACGTAATCATACACAGCTAACATACCTAGACACAGCTATACACAGCTATACACAGCTATAAAGGGTTATACACAGCTATATACAGCTATACACAGCTGTACACCGCTATAAAGAGCTGTACACAGCTATAAAGGGCTATACACACATATACATAGCTATACACAGCTATAAAGGGCTATACACAGCTATACAGAGCTCTACAGACATACAGGGCTATACACATTTATACATACCTATACAGGGCTATACAGACCTATACACAGGTATACATACCTATACACAGCTACACAGGTCTATACACAGCTATACAACGCTATACACAGTTATACATACCTATACAGAGCTATACATACCTATACACAGGTATAGCTATACACAGCTATACACGTCTATACACAGGTCTACAGCGCTATACAGAACTATACATACCTATAAAGGGCTATACAGACTTATACACAGGTATACATAGCTATACACAGCTATAAATGTCTATACACAGCTATACAGCGTTATACACAGCTATACAGCGCTATACTGGGCTATACAGAGCTATAAAAACCTGTACACAGGTATACATAGCTATATACAGCTATACAGGTCTATACACAGCTATACAGCGCTATACTGGGCTATACAGAACTATAAAGACCTATACACAGGTATACAAGGCTATTCACAGCTGTACAGGTCTATACACAGCTCTACAGCGCTATACACAGCTATACATACCTATACAGGGCTATACAGAGCTATACAGACCTATACAAAAGTATACATAGCTATACACAGGTAAACAGGTCTATACACAGCTATACACAGCTATACAGCGCTATACCTACCTATAAAGGGCTATACAGACCTATACACAGGTATACATACCTATACACAGATAAACAGGTCTATACACAGCTATACAGCGCTATACAGTGCTATACATAACTATAAAGGGCTACACAGACCTATACACAGGTATACATAATCGCTATTCACAGCTATACAGGTCTATACGCAGCTCTACAGTGCTATACTGGGCTATGCAGAGCTATACACACCTATACACAGGTATACATAATCGCTATTCACAGCTATACAGGTCTATACGCAGCTCTACAGTGCTTTACAGAGCTATACAGATCTATACAAAGGTATACATAGCTATACACAGCTACACAGATGTATACTCAGCTATACAGCGCTATACACAGCGATACATACCTATACAGGGCTATGCAGAGCTATACAGACCTATACAAAGGTATACATAGCTATACACAGCTATACAGGTCTATACACAGCTATACAGTGCTATACAGTGCTATACATACCTATAAAGAACTATACAGACCTATACACAGGTATACATACCTATACACAGATATACAGGTCTATGCACAGCTATACAGCGCTATACTGGGCTATACAGAGCTATACAGACCTATACAGCGCTATACTGGGCTAAACAGAGCTATTCACAGCTATTCAGAACTATTCACAGCTATTCACAGCTATACAGATCTATACTCAGCTATACAGCGCTATACACAGCTATACATACCTATACAGGGCTATACAGAGCTATACAGACCTATACACAGGTATACATACCTATACACAGTTATACAGGACTATACATAGCTATACAACGCTATACTGTGCTATACACAACGATACACAAGTGTACATAACTAAACACAGTTATACAGAGCGATACACAGCTATACAGGGCAATACACAGCTACACAGGGTTATACACAGCTATACAGAGCTATACAGACCTATTCACAGCTGTACAGGGCTATACACAGATATGCAGAGCTATACACAGTTATACAGGGCTATAAACAGCTATAGAGAGCTATACACAGTAAAACAGGGCTGTACACAGCTGTAAAGGGCTATACTCAGCTATGTACAGGGCTATAAACAGCTATGCACAGATATACAGGGCTAGACACAGCTCTACAGTGCTATACTGGGCTATACACAGCTTTACACAGATATACAGAGCTATACAGAGCGAAACACAGCTGTACGCCGCTAAGCAGCGCAATTTAAGGGTTGTATCACATACGTAGGGTGAATTTCATGTGCGCAATGAACCTCTTATCGATTTCTCAAGACTAGCATAACTTTCACAGCTGAATGAAAGTCAACTTATGAAGTCTGGGGGTTTGTATGGTACACTAAACCATCTCATTATCTTAGGGAAACTCCCTTTAGTCATCAGCGCCAACAATAAGAACAAGGTCATGTTAGGTGAATATGTATAATGTTAAATTAGGTTTTTATATACCTAAAAAGTTCTTCTCCTGAAGACAGATATTGAGTATTTCGTAACTTCAATTCATCATATGGCCCGTACGGCCCCGCGCGCGCTTTCATTGCAAAACTATCGGGATAATCCCCGTATGAGGGCCGTACGCATTAGCGCGAGAAGGGCCGGAAAAGCCGTACGGCCC
>NC_090895.1:3937745-3940245 GCF_036669925.1 Montipora capricornis | reverse complement strand
TATGTATACCTGTGTATAGGTCTGTATAGCTCTGCATAGCTGTGTATAGACCTGTGTAGCTGTGTATAGCTAGGTATACCTGTGTGTATGTCTGTATAGCCATGTATAGGTATGTATAGCTGTGTATAGTACTGTATAGCTGTGTATAAACCTATATAGCTGTGTACAGCTATGTATAGCTGTGTATAGGTCTGTATAGTACTGTATAGCTGTGTATAGTACTGTATAGCTGTGTATATACCTGTATAGCTGTGTATATACCTGTATAGCTGTGTACTGCTATGTATAGCTGTGTATAGGTCTGTAAAGCACTGTATAGGTCTGTATAGCTCTGTATAGCTGTGTATAGTACTGTACAGCTGTGTATAGGTATGTATACCTGTGTATAGGTCAGTACAGCGCTGTATAGGTATGTATAGCTGTGTATAAACCTGTATAGCTGTGTATTGGTCTGTATAGCACTGTATAGCTGTGTATAGTACTGTATAGCTGTGTACAGCTATGTATAGCTGTGTATAGGTCTGTATAGCACTGTATAGCTGTGTATAGCTGTGTATAGTACTGTACAGCTGTGTATAGGTATGTATACCTGTGTATAGGTCAGTACAGCCCTGCATAGGTATGTATAACTGTGTATCGGTCTGTATAGCACTGTATAGCTGTTCATAGTACTGTATAGCACTATATAGGTCTGTATAGTACTGTATAGCTGTGTATAAACCTGTATAGCTGTGTATAAACCTGTATAGCTGTGTACAGCTATGTATAGCTGTGTATAGTTCTGTTTAGCACTGTATAGCTGTGTATAGCACTGTATAGCTGTGTACTGCTATGTATAGCTGTGAATAGGTCTGTATAGCTGTGTACAGCTATGTATAGCTGTGTATAGTTCTGTATAGCACTGTATAGCTGTGTATAGCTATGTATAGCTTTGTACTGCTATGTATAGCTGTATATAGCTGTGTATGGCGCTGTATAGCTATGTATAGTACTGTGTAGCTGTATATAGCTCTGTATAGCCCTGTATAGCACTGTATAGCTGTGTATAGCACTGTATAGCTGTGTACTGCTATGTATAGCTGTATATAGCTGTGTATAGCACTGTATAGCTATGTTTAGTACTGTAAAGCTATGTATAGCTGTGTATAGTTCTGTTTAGCACTGTATAGCTGTGTATAGCACTGTATAGCTGTGTACTGCTATGTATAGCTGTGAATAGGTCTGTATAGCACTATATAGCTGTGTATAGTACTGTATAGCTGTATATAGCTCTGTATAGCCCTGTATAGGTATGTATAAATGTGTATAGCCCTGTATGTCTGTTTATAGCTCTATATAGCTGTATATAGCTGTGTCTAGGCATGTTAGCTGTATATGAATACGTTGTGTACCTCTGTGACATAATATGTATGTAATGATATAATACGTATTGGGTACATAATAATTCCCCATACATGACGTACCTACGGGAGTGGTTACCACTGACTGCTGACCAAAACGAAAAGGGCTCTCTAGTTTCCAGTCCGGTCTCTCACGTTTTATTCAAGATGGCGGAGGATGACAAACTTTGCACGGATTCATTATAAATGGGCAAGATTTGAAATATACTGGAGTTCATTGAAAGGCTTAAGTACTGATTTGGAGGGTAACCGGTCGTTTCGCCTACGGGTCTGTTGGAGTGTGTAATTTTCAAGAGTAATGCAACATGGTCCTTTTGGAATAAGGTCGATTATGAGAGCATCAAACCAGGTAATCCGTTGATGATATTAATGTCACAGTTCAATCTATAGAATACATTAGAATAAAAGCTTTAAATTCTTTTTCATTTCTCCGTGTACAGAGTGATTTTATGTTCAAAGTTTGAATTAACTCGAAGAATATCGCATTCACATTGGCATGCTTTGAATAAGATCAAACCTTGTTATACATGTATTGAAGGTTCAAGTTAAAGCTCATTTTTTCAAGGCAACAGATGAAATCAAATCCTAAAAGGGCACTTAAACTATGATTATTGTCTCACTGCACATTCAGTACTATTGCACAAAATTCTCAAGAATTTCAACTCACTCAAGTAACCCTCAAGTAGAATCATTGAGTGGAATTCTTAAAAATTCCCATAAAATCCTAGTCCACATTGCCTTTTAGCTTTCAATTGCCAAAAAGTAGGCCTGGAAATCCAGAAAAGCCCGGCAAAGCCTGGCTTAAAAATCCTAGATGGCCGGGAAGGCCAGACTTTTTGGCCGAACAGTGTGACAGTTTAAATTGCTTTAAAATATGAAATTTTAAGTATTACAGCTGTACTTTAGCATCATAGAATGAGAAGGACCAGCTTAAATCATTTACGTAGCTCTTTTATCAGACACTCTGTACATCTAAGAATAATCATGCAAAGGTTTAGTCTCAGGTGTCAAATTTAGGAACAGTCAATATAATATTCATGTTCAAGTGTGAGATAGAATATAATGTTTACGTTACTACATTAAAGATAATTGTTCGTTAA
>NC_090895.1:3927745-3932745 GCF_036669925.1 Montipora capricornis | reverse complement strand
CTGGAACAAATGAAATTAGCGATTCCGTTGTCGAGCTCTGTGGTCATGTGGTTGAAAGTACTTTGGCACAAACTTCCCCTATCTTTTGAAAGCTAAATAGCTGGTTCTTTCAAATGGCAGTGAAAGCGAAAGCCGATGCATATTGATTTCCTGGATGAGACAAAGGACATATATATCAACAGGAGGAGATGCTGATAAAATCGCAAGTTACACGAATGCATGTTTTGCAATATCTGTGTACCAAACGGCTTTATTTATTTACTGTACATGGCACGGTTTGTTTGCACAATTTGGAGTCAAGATTGCTTCATAATATTTTCAGTTGATTTAACTTAACACTGGCACTCCAGAAACTAAAATGGCTTGTTTCCAGAGAGACCAATAGCACAAAAATAAAAGAAACTTTGTGAGTCCATCTTACTGTTCGTACTCCATCAAAAAATTAACAGCCAAACTTATCATGATTTTACTCCGCGCAATTTTAGAAATACTGAAGATATTACCCAAAAAAATCAACAAAGAAACCTTCATGGGCAAACACGTTAAACGAATAATGTATTTCTCTTTTTTTTTCTTTAAAAATCTATTGCCAAACCGTCCAACGACAAAATGCTAGGTTATGTCAATCACAAATTTAAAAGATGTCAAGCTTAAAAGATGCATATTCAGTGAAGTTCGGAGGAAGAATGACACCGGCCTTTGCCGCAATATAGTCGTCGAAAACATTCCCCATGCGTTAAATGTGTTTTTCTCAAATTAAACTCTTGAATTCGTTTACAATATTCCTCCCACGGTAATTAATTCTGGTCAAAACAAAATAGCGTGAATCTGCCGTCCACGCGTGTATTGGTGTAATGGAAGTACATTTGATTGGCCGATGAAGGACATGTCAATCAATCAAAAAAAGTGGGCGGAAGGAATTTCGAAGAGGAATTTGCTCAGGCTCTATTTTTCGTTTCGCCAACTCCACATTACGTACCACGCGAAACTAAAATAGAGCCTGATCGCAGGCTAGTGGAATGGGACCAAAAAAGAGGTTGTTTATTAATTTTTCCTTCAAATTCCGTCTCAATCTCGACCCCAGAGCTCTTTTGCGCATGACTGCCGGCGATGAAGCAGCGTAAGCACTGGGTTCGATAATGCTTCCGTCTTTATTAAAATTCAATAATTGTGCAGGGAACAGTTTGGCTTCTTGCCCAGACGTTCCTTGCCGAGGCATTTTCAGAGTTTGTAGGTCGCGTTTTGTACTGTTTAGTACTTACGGCTCTGACCGGCGCTTTGCCTACTATTGCTGTCGCGCATACTTTTTGCGCATCTCGAGATACTCGGGTTTCCTATCAGTGATGCTTACTAATGCAGAAATATTTTCGCGCAGTTTAAAAATATCCGGAGAAAGTTGATCTTACTAAGTACTCTTTGTATTCAAAAAGGAAATTGGGGGTTACCACGCATTTTTGAGAGATAATTAAGCTTCAATTTGATAAAGAACGTCATACGTACATTGCTTTGTATGATAAAGAACTTCGCTTTCATATCACTGATGAAGCCTTAAGAATTAGCCGAAACGTCTGTTGAAAAATATCAAGAGTCAAAGGCAAGCCTTTTTCCATAGAGCTTGCAACATTGTTGGGCACAACTTGTTGCATACGTTTGGCCACCCTGTTGCAATATGTTGGATCAAATTTGAAAACGGTCAAATTTTTCGCGCGATTTTTGGATCAGTGTTGCATGATGTTGAGCTCGTTTGGCCACGTTCACGCAACATTGTTGCACTAGGGCATGCGCGCTAGGTCCACTTGTTGCGCGCCAGGGGCCTGGGGCGCATAAACATTGACATCTTGCGTTGAAAATGTTGAAAATGTTGCGTGCGTTTGGCCAGCCCGTTCAATACATGTCGCAACATCATGCAACAATGTTGTAAGATGGTGCGTCGAAATGTTGCGAGACGCTTTAGTTAGGCCTTAATTTCAGTTTACGCTTCGGGCATTCTACTTCCTTATACAGTTAACCTACCCGTTCCTCCCAGCCTCACCTTTGCGATAAAATTATTACTTCCTTATGTATGGTTATTAATATTCAGCTTGTCCTCGAGGCTTCAGAAATAATTATACAAAAAGCTGTTTTGTCCGTTATGATCAAGCCTCCTGATGACGAGCTAAATGTTATTCTATTTCACATGTAACTGGCATATTCAATACTGGACTGAACATTAGCACCTCCAAACTGTGTAACTTTGACAGGTTAAGGCAACGTAAGGGCCTCTAATACATGGTAAACCGACGATCCTTGCTGTTCTTTTGCTATTTTCTTGCTTGCAATATGAAGTTATCAGGTAAGAATTAGATCAGTGTAAGATAATAAGAATTTTTTTCAGGGAAGAGAATCAATTAACAATTCACGAAATTAAAGTGGAGATGAATCAGAGGAGGAATGAATAGTATCCCACAATGCATAGCGATGCCTTTTGTATTATCAACTGAAAGCGTGACGTAATCAGTATCTTGAAGCCACAACGCAGAGGTGATCTGTGCCGGAGACTACCATGTTGTTTTTACAAACAGACCTTGGTGTCAAGGCTTCGGCTCTTAAGCATATACGTTATACCTTCATTGCGTGTAGGAACAAAACTTTACTGTCAAGTTGAATGATTGTACGTGTGCTACATTGAAACGTACACAATTAAACGTGTGCTACGTATACAACGGGGAGGCGCGGTGGCCTTGTGGTTAGAGTGCTCGAATCCGGATCGCGTGGTCCGTGTTTGGGTCCTGGCCGAGGACATTGCGTTGTGTACTTGCAATGGGCAAGACACTTTACTTTCACGGTGCCTCTCTCCACTCAGGTGTATATATGGGTACCGGCGAAGTTAATGCTGGGGTTAACCCTGCCAGGGACTAGCATCCCATCCAGGGAGTAGAAATACTCCTAATCGCTTCATGCTACAGTAACAGGAGATAAGTGCCGGCCTTACCTTTACGTATACATCGAGTGCTTAAGCGAACAGCGGCGATGCATAATACCCCGATGTTGTTGAGAGTCGATCTGTGGATGTGTGCGTCCCCCTTGCTGGTTCGAATTAATTATACCTTCGTTCAACATAGGTAATGAAAGAAAAGTGAATCAAATCCGAAATCCGCGTTTGTGCAATCGCTTTCAAATGCAATGATCAAATCACAAGTGCCGCTTGCGGGCTCGTCAAACAGGTGTATTTTGATAAAATCTTCGACTCCGAAATTAAGTATGAGAAAATGTGGGTACTTCTGGGTACTTCTCTGCCAAAAATATCGTTTCACCATCGATCTACATGAGTAAAACCCATATTTGGAAAAAAAAACGCTAATCCACAACTCACCTTTCTTCGGGTCAGTGATCAGATTGTGAAACAACCACATTTTGAAATGTCAAAATATGAGTAGTCTTCCGTGAGTATTGATGAATAAATATCAGAAATTAAATACAAAGTGATGAAGTATTGACAGGCACAAATGACTCACCATTATAATCGACAAAACTTACGAAATAATCACGAAGAAGACCATATATTTCATCAACCGAGCCCACCATTTTGCTATTCCCGTTTAAACGAGATGCCGAAAAGACGTCTGGGGTATTATTCATTCCTCCTTTGGAGATGAAATATAAGTGGAGAATAAAATAGCGGAGTTACGCGCCCCGAACCGCGCGAAGCACCATAGTTAAGAAAATGGGGCCGTTTATACGAGGGAAAATTAGCCGCGGCTTGCACTACACGAGGCTTACATAAAACGCGAACACCCCGTTTAAATGGTACACAAGATCGAAGTTTACGGCTTACTCCATCCGCAGCTACAATGTAGCTCAAGCTGCAGCTTATCCTGGCCGAGGGGTTTTGGGCTGTGTTTGTCTTGGCCGCGGTTTACCTTAGACGTAAAAGTATTTGTATAAATGTACTCAAGCGTTATCCGCGGCTTGCTCAAGCCGTGAACAGCCCCTGCGCATGCACTTGTTTTTATATTATAGCCGAGACTTCCCTTTTTTGCTCCCTTCCATTCGCCTGAGAAAAATGGCAAGCGCGAGCAACAAATCACGTATTACAAAAGAAGGAGATCCAGCGAAAAAGTGAATGTGGAGTGCCCCGGAAGAGAAACAGCCTCTAGTGGTACTGAAATTGCTAAGCAACCTGATAATTGCGTCACTTCAACCACTATAAGTTCTGCAGCACCCCGCAAGTGTTCGTTTACGACTTCACTGGATCGATACTGGATTACAGTATGGTGTCCGTGGGCCGCAAGAAAAAGGGATAATCTTAAATATCTTACCTTAATCAAAACGGCACGAACTGAACTTTTCCTGGAAGATAACGTTTTCGTTTCTTGCGATAATTGGCAATTTCCAAACTGAAATATTTCTCTTGTAATCACGAGCTCTTCGTCCGAAAATTTGGTCCTTGGTCCGTGAGTCATGTCAGCAGCCCAAAAAAATACCTGTGAATCCTGATAATTTCTGTACGAACATGAAAATTTATTTATTCTTTATTATTCTTGATATATCTTAGCTACAGTCGTACTGAATGTCGTTGTGAGTATAGAATATGATTTTATTTTCAGTTGACTGTGTCCCAACACAAGCTCCATTTCATTATAAGACCGTATAGGTATTCTAGACATACAAAAGAAGGTAACCTGTTCATAAACATGTGTAAAGAAGATTTTGAAAATACATGTACTCAGTTAAAGCAAAGACCTTTTCCATTTATGGAAGGTTTCCTTTATCTGCTTTACGAGATTTAACTTCTCTGTGGTCATAAGTAGTATAAGTATAAGTCGCGGACCAAGGACTCCTATGCGAAAATTGTTGATGTTCTTCATGAGTCGATAAATTAAAAGTTTAAAACTCTGCAGCAAATTCTTTCCCAACCGCAGAAACTAGTTTATCTGTAAATCTGTTTTGAAAAAGACATGTTGCGTTCTATCTTTACACAAGCCAATGCAAGTAAACATGACTATGTAAGTTACGGAGCC
>NC_090895.1:3897745-3922745 GCF_036669925.1 Montipora capricornis | reverse complement strand
GCAAAAACGTAATCCTTCTTTCTCAGATAACCCATTAGATAACCATAGGGGACATACTCATTGAACACTAATAGGGGGTCTATGAGAAATACGACGTTTATTCAACAGGCATTATATTGTTCTCTATCGGTCCACGTAACATTTAGCGGGACGAAAGGACGACGACGACGGCCATAAGAACGACACTTATCTGTAAGCCACTCACTCCCTGACGTGCAATAGGGAGTTTTAGCAACGACGACGGCTACGGCAACGCCAACGCCACAAAGCAACAATATCCTTGGTTTAGGAAGGAAAAATAATCCGGCTGCACGTGCACAACGAATTTCAGTGCACTTTTTGCCGTATTCCACAAAAGAAAAACGTGAAATCACCAAATTTCAGGTTTTAAAAACAAGTGCGCATACAAATGAAAATCGTTCCCCTTTTTGTTCGCTTTTCAACCGTTCCTAAAATCCAATTTTGTAATAGTTCGCCCCTAATATTCATGGTGAACAAAATAGAATAATCGCGGAATACTTACGATAGTGCTAAGTTATATTCGGGAGCTTAAGCAACGACAATGGCGACGGCAACGAGAAAGTCGTCTCAAAATATAAATTCGCGTTATTGTATTTACTAGTGACTATTTCAACTTTTTAATATGACAAGGGCGTGGTAGTTTGTCTAAAGTGACACTCGACTGAACGGCACTTAATTTAGGGGAGAAGATTAAAATTTATCCTCAAGTTCCGACGTTCTTGATAACACCTCAAATTTGGCTATTTCACGTTGTATTAGAGACCTTAAGATCTACGACGGCGACTTCAACGAAAACGTCACTTCAAAATATTACAGTTACAAAGTCGAAATAGAAAATGAAAGATTTTCTGTTGCTTGGTCACGTTGTCGTCAAAACCTCAAATTTCGTAATTTCACTTTGTCCTCATGCAGAGAACCGCACGAATCCGTGCTAAAATCCGTGCTGCACGTGCAGCACGATTATTTATGCTCTTTTAAACAACGATATTGTTTTGCGCCGTTGTTGCAATTGTTGCCGTCGACGTCGTAAAATCTTAAGCTCCCTATTAGTGACCTTAAGATCTACGACGGCGACGTCGACGAAAAGGTCAGCTCAAAATAGAACTTCGCGCTAGTAAAAGGCTTTCGCGATTATTGCACCTTGTTCACTTCGTAAAATGTGGGCGAAGCATCCTAAAAATAAATTGGTACGAGCGGTTTCAGACTGAAAATAGAGAATGAAAGATTCTCTGTTCCGTACTCACGTTGTCGTCAAAACCTAAAACTTAGTGATTTCACGTCGTCGTCATGCAGAGAACCGCAAAAATATGAACTAAAATCCGTGCTGCACGTGCAGCACAATTATTTATGCTCTTTAACCAATGATATCATTGTCTTGTGGCGTTTTCGTCGACGTCGTCGGCGTAGATCTTAAGCTCCCTATTGTTCTGCTAACGACGACAAAGAAATGGACAAAAGTGAAAAAAGCGCGTGCAGGTCGTGCAAATGTATAGTTTTTGCCTATAAAAATGCAAATTCTTGAACTTCTTGTTGCCGTCGACGCTGTTGTTGTTGTTTAAACCTGGTTTACGCTGCGAATTAAGCATAAGCATAAACATAAGCATAAGCATAAGAGAAGTGACATAGGCAAGCGCAGTTAGCTACAGAAAAAACTCGCAGGAGAATGGAACGAGCGAGTTTCCAAAATGACACACGAAGAAGAAATTCTCCTCCCACTACTATTCCTTTTGCTTCGTAGAAGAAGACGACAGCGATGAGAAAACAGACTGAAGAAATCCTGTTGGGAAAGGGATATTTCCGAAATAGCAAAGAACAAAAAGACTCGGAAACTGCAACCAGCAGACCGAGATTTTTACTTCTGGCTATTTGTCGTAAAGGCAGGGATAATTGCAAACTAACTCAGCAAGTTTCTCGAAAACAAAGACAGTACATACCGACGTCCTCTTAGGGAGTATCAACTTGAATATCCGTTGGCATAAAAAACAGCTGACACCTCGGTCCCATGCTTATGTTTATGTTGCACCCGGTTTACACAGTTCTAAACGTGACATAACGATAAGCATAAGAAAAGGGAAACAATTCCTTTTTCTCATGCTTATTGTCACTACCGGTTACAGAGCTTTTGCATATGCTTATGTTTATGGTTATGCCAGAAACCCATATGCTTATGTCACAGCGTAAGCCAGGTTTTTAGCTCCCTATTTTGAAGTCACGTTGTAGCTGATGTTGCCGTTGTCTTTGCTAAAACTCCCTAATAGGGACCTTAAGCAAGAACGACGACGACGGGGTTATTCCAAGTCATTCCGCTTGAAAAAGGTGCAAAACCTTCCAGGAATGGGGAAGGGGGGGGGGGGGAAAGGCCACTTTGTTTTCTGGAGAGTGTAGGGCCTTCCCTAAAAGAGCGAGAGAGTTGCTAAACCTACCACTTTTCCTCTTACCGGAATTAATACCCTTTTTAATTTCGTTTTATCGTGAAATGTCACTTTTAACAGGTCACTCGTTGCAGGTAATCGTTGTACCTTTTTGAAGATAAGCCAAAACCCTCAATTTGGCTAACCCTAGGCCTAAAACCAACTTTAGGCCTAGAGTTAGCCAAATAGCGGGTCTTAAATATGTTTGAAGGATTTTGCAATAAAATATGCTTTTTTGTACAGTTTAGTCATTTATTATTTAAAACCCAACGATTTTATGTTGCCGTGGGTCTGTTCAGAAATTGCGAAGATTTTTTTGTTCTTGCACATTAATTGACGTCATCTGTGATCTATTACTGAACAGACACACGGCAATATGATATCCATTTGTTAACGAGAACACAATTTTAAACATTTAAAAATACCCGCGTTTATTGACGTTCACACGTCTCAAAAAAATTAAAACCTTTCTTCTACAATTGTACTGCCTAAGACTTCTTGTAATTGTTAAAAGAGTGAGTTCCCTTTCGGATTAGCCTTAGCTAAGGTAAATCTGTTAATTGGTGTGTCAAAAGAGCTATTGTTCCATGAAAGAGTCTTGTATATTTACAATGGTAATCCTTTGCGATAAGTCCATTCGGCGTTTAAGGGACCTTAACGCCCTGTAATCAAGAAAAAGCTTCGTACATATGACCAACTGTTTCATATCACTTCGATTACCTACCAAAATTCTTCAACGTTTTTTCTTTAGCTCTTAAGTGCAGCTGACCAAAATGTTCTCAATGGTTAAAATAAATACATTTGTCTTCGCTAAAAATTACAAATTGAATTCAAATTTCTCCTCGAAATTTCTTATTTTATGCGTCTTAGAAATTGCGACAAGTTAACAAAAATTAGCAGCCATTTTCCTCACAGCTGCGCTACTTCGAAGTAAGGGTCCTATCCATGATCCCTAATTCCTGTTTTCACATAATACATGTATTGCAACTATCCGAGGAGCACTAAAAGTCTGCCTCTTAAAGAGATTAATCGATTTAACTAAATCAATGAAAACGAAATTTAGATGCTGATTCACTTTGGATTATTTGAAAGGGAATTTTCTCATCAAAGTCAAGTGTGAGGTCGAAATGATTAAAGTTCCTTTTGAAAAAAACAGAAGAGTTAAGGTTGCTTTTTATTTTATGCGTTCAAGTCCTCCAAATTTGCGTACAGTTCATTGTCGTAAATATGCATGTTGAGCAGCCTCTGAAAAAGAAAAAAAGGCACATATTGAAAGATGCTTTTTTTTTCGATTTAGTTTACAAAATTACATCACAAAAGATCTCCCCCCAGCGCTCTTTGTTCAAAACAAGAAGTTATACGTTGTTCGAACCACTTAATGACGTCAAGGTGACCATACTGCTATTCCGTTAGACAGAGAAACGGCAGCTATTTTGTGGTCCGAAGTGACCATAAAAAACACTATCTGTTTCGATTAGGTTTAGCCTTTTTGTTTAATTAAGCAAAGCAGAATGGCTGTCGGTCCAGTGAGTGAAAATGCTTCCTTATGACTCGTCCGGTTTGTTTTCACTATTTTGTGATGCATCAACCAAAGTGCTTTTGTCACTTATGTATTTAACTCACTTGAAATTACGCATCAAAAACGAGCACTGCATTTAAGTATCATCCATGCTCTACGCTCCTGTAAGGTCTACACGTTCAAAATAAAGGACCACTTTTAGTGCCTTCAGTTGATACTGGGTCATACCTCTGAGGCCTTTACGTAAAAAGTCACAGCTTGGCCATATTTTCTTTGTCTCATAATTCTTAAGGAGAAGTTTAATACAAGTAAAAAAATATTGATAAATGCCCATAAAGCTGCTGAATCAACGTACAGGACATATAGAAGTTGGCTATTGGCTTGCATTAAAATTTATAAAGAATCTGACCTTGTGCTGGGTTTCCATTCCTTTTAGCTGTTGTGTTAAATCAGCAAATGACGGTCTTGCTTCAGGTTCATTTTGCCAGCAATTCATCATGATTTGATACCTTGGGAATAATTTCATTACACTGTTACCTTACTGTGTCTCAAGCATAAGTCGTATTGAATCAAATTTTATTTATTAAGCTAACTGAAGGTTTTGAATGCAAATATCAAGGGCATCCAAGTTTGAGATTGGAATACGCAATTTTACAATATTATTTTCGGTCATCATTGTCGTTTGAGGCAAAATATTGAACTTCACTTTACCTGGTGTTGGCGTCGCAAAGTGGCCCTATTATGGTAACATCAACTTTTTTTACTTTGCATACATGTCATAATGTGACACTTGGTGTCTACTTAAGCCTATTAAGAACTTCATGTATTACTTTATGGTTACGGTTCTGGTTAAGGCCTTGCAGATAATTTAAAGGAAAGAAGTGTGCTATGCGCCAAAAGGTATTTCGCAGTTGGCGAACGATTATTTTTCCATACGGTCGTTGTCGTTGTACTAAATGACGTAAAAGTAAAGGATAAACAAAGCAGAGTGTAAAACAAACAAAACAGCATTTTTCTTACAAGTCATTGTCCACGTGTTGTGGTTTCGGCATTCTGTAACCTTGCTGAAGCAAACTTGCAATTTTCTTGCCATCCATCCGTGGATATGGAGAACCACCTAGGAAGGAAAAAAAAAGAGGAGGAAATGTTTACCCGCACCCACCATCCCTGTTAACTTCCCATCCACTGCTAGCCATGACGACGAAACGCATTTATGACTTAGATTAGGATACCGTTGAATCCTAATTCCCTACTCAGCCTGTGTATGGGAAATATTCTAGTTAATTAATATTTATTTTTAATCAGTTGGCTTAAGGCTAATCCTGCTTTCTCTAAGTTGATTCTCAGAGCGAATCTTCCGAGCAAATCTGAATACCTATCCTCAAGAGGGCACTTGACACGCAATTTTGACATCCAACACGAAGTGTCCCTGCCTTTGCTACCTATTTCTAATAATGAAGTAAGGGTAAAGGTTAGAGTTATTTGAGTTAAGTGTAAATGCGACAGTTTATCTTTACCTGAGGAGCAGCATTTGGGTGACACTTCGTGACATTAATTGTTTGTATTCCGAGACACGATTGATGTTGAAGTCATAGAAAGAGCAAGGGGACACTTCGCGACGCTTATTGAAATCCGCGTGCCTCTAATTAGGTACAGTACTGGACATATCAAGTAAGCCATTTCCAAGATGCAACGTCGAATCCAAAATCAGAATTTTACAGTACTTGAAGATATGATCTCGAAGAGGGTAAAACAGCAAACTGTTGCATGCACAGATTCTTACCTACGGTAAAGATTTCATAAAGAACAACTCCATAACTCCATCTGTTAAAAAATGAAATCACCACAGACTTATCATTTTGTATAAATTGAAGGTCATACATGGTCGAATGGTAGGTAACCTCGATTTTAAGCGAAAAAAAGCTTCTCAACCTTGAAGCGAAAACGAGTAAGTCTACTTACACGTCACTCTTTGTGGTGTATTTTCCATACAGCAGCGATTCATACGCTGTCCACTTAACTGGCAACCGACCCTGGCAGTTGCAGATAACACACAGAATGGATTATACTTAATCATTTTATGGTTACGACTTGGAACAAAAAACACGTCATTTGACATTTTTGTACCCTTTGAAGTTGCACCCATCAAGTTGTAAGCTCGAGCTTCCTATACTTTTTTAAGTTCTAGTTTAAAACGTTTCGTTACCCTCGTCTTTCTTTCATAAATGTTTTCCTGTTGCACATCTCTAGCCATTCCAAAGTCTGTTACTTTGCATGTTTCTGTTTCTCCAACCAGCACATTACGAGCAGCAAGATCTCGGTGTATGATCTAAAGTGAACAATTTTTCACATTATTGGTTAGTTGCAACAAATTTGACAGTGAAAAAAACATTGAGTGGTCGCGGGCAGAGCAGTTTCATTGACAACGTTAATGACATTTACAATGACACAAGCAATGGCAAGTATCAGTGTCACTGGAGATGTAGCAGTGGCCATTCTGGATCCAGCGAAAATGGCAATGACAGGCACATGCAGATGTGACGACAGCAGCAACAATAATAGAATTAACAATAGCATTGCCAATATACAATGGCAATGACAATTGTTGATAACAGATGCATATGTTGCTATTAATAAGACTTATACTAATGACTTCATAAACAAGACTAATATCATATCATATCTTTCTTTCCCCTTGCATTATTAGAGTATTTTGGTGTAGCTAGTATCTCCAAGCATTTACCTTTCCAACCATGATATACTACAGAGGACAGACCACAAAACCAGGAATTCCATGTCCTGCTCTTTTTGAATAAAGTGTGGGTTCTTTTACGTCCCAGAGGATTATAAACATTGAAGAGTTGTGAGACAGGGCCAATGCTTTATCGTGCGAATCTGAGAATACTAGAGAGTGTAACCATTTTCAGATGTCATCAGAAAGGCAGCACTTTTTCCTCAGTTAATTAAAGACCCTGAGTGTTGATGTGGCCGGAGTTTTGATTCTGTGATCCTTGTGATCCTTACTCCTTACTCCTGTGGTAGCTAAAATATGGAGCCTGTCCCTTAAAACCCATGTATGGCCTTGTTGGTGGAAGAGTGCCAACATAACCCCTCTTCGTAAGGTTGAAATTCTCAAGGAAAATGGCGACTTTAGAGGAATAAACATAACCCCAGTTACTGCTAGAGCATTAGAAAAGGTTGTTTATAAGTCTTATGTTAAGAACATTGTCGAGAGTAGCTTGAGCCCCACAAAGTTTGCTTATAGAGAAGGTGGCACTTGTACTGGCGCTCTGTAAATAATGCAACATGAAATTCTTAAGTCTTTGGATCAAAAGGGATGCAATGAAGTTAGGGTGCTTGCAATGGATTTCAGTAAGGCCTTTGACACTGTTAAACACGATATGTTATTTTCCAAACGTAAACTCCTACCGCTTAATCCATATATTTTTAATTGGTACTTAAGCTTTCTTACTGATAGGTGACAACGGGTTTTCTGCAATAGCATCACTTGTGATTGGATCAGCGTGAACAAAGGCACCACCCAAGGAAGTGTTAGTGGCCCCTCTTTATGTAATATATTCATAAATGATCTGCAAACAGATCCAGAGTCTAATTCTTTGTTGTTAAAGTATGCAGATGATTCCACTCTAATTATTCCTGTTTTGAAGGAATTAAGGTGATAGTAATACTGCAATTCATGTAGTTAACAATTTTATAGAATGGTCAACTAATAATGGTATGGAATGTAATTTCTCTAAATGTAAAGAAATGGTTTTTCGAAAGAAACGCTACAATAATGTACTTTGAGACAGTACAGAATATCCCGCAACATCCAGAACTATGTATCTTAGGGGTTACATTTCAGGAAAATTGTATGTTCTCTATTCATGTCAAGAATAAGTTGGCTGCAGCTAATAAATGTCTATACATTCTAAGAACTCTAAGGAAGGAAGGGTATTGTCAAGCGGAGTTGGATAACTTATTCAGCACTTTAGTTTTGCCTAAGCTTATGTACGGAATATCTGTACACGGTTCATCTCCACCAGAACTTAATACCATACAATGTTTCCTTGATCGTTGTCATAAACGATCATACATGTATACGTCCTCACCTGTTTCCATTATTAATTGCTTAGAAAAGTCCGATAAAGGTATTTTCAAGAAATTAAGCGAGTGGGAAGGCCATCCTTTACGTCACTCCCTTCCCAGGATTAACCCTGCTACTCTTAAGCTGAGACAAGTCAAGCCTACATTTCCGATTTGTAATGCCGTGACTGAGCGTTTTAAAAATGCTTTTATTAATAGACTTAGTCTTCATTACAATTTAGCTATTAGCAATTAATGTATGTTTTACACTTTTTAAGTATTTAATAGTTATAATCAATGTAACACTTGATATGTATTTTATCAGTGAAATAAAGACGACTACTACGATCCCGCAACCTCCCGCACAGTAACTTGGAGCTAAACCAGCTGAGCCAACTGGTCGGCGGTATACTAAATATATGCTATACAAACAGCTAATTTTGTTTGCTGTATTAACTGCTGAAAGCCATTACACTTATGCTTACCTTTCGTAAAGATAAGTAACTCATCCCATCAGCGATTTGCCAAGCAAATTTCATCAGCTGTTGTGACGTCAGACTGGTTTGGGGTTTGATATCCGGGTCTTTGTAGTAAGTGTCATTCAATCCTCGGCTCTTTCTCAGGTAACCCAACAGATCACCATAAGGGACATACTCGATTAGCACCAATAGGCGGTCTACGAGAAATATTATGACATTTATTCAACAGCCATTGCCCGTTCCTTTTGCTTGTCGACGTACAGTTCTCTCATCTCCTCTCCTCTCCTCTCCTCTATCTTTGACTATGTGTATGCGATTCCGTCATGTTACGTTGCATACGAGTATTTTAATTTTAGGAAGATTTGACAAGTTTCACTGAATAAACCATAATAAAACTCAACTATTTCTTTGAGCCTTCATTCGAAATCCTAAAATACAACAATCGACTACAGTCAGTTCAGTATTTTCTTGATACCAAGGGTTAGCTTTGCTCATAAAAAGAGATGGCAAATCTGTTTTCAGGTCAACCGCAACATTTCATAATATATTTGCACTCTATCCAACTAATTTCCCAAACAATTGTTTACCGCAGCATTTTATTCACCCGGTTTTGTCTGCTTTGTGAAAGCTCTTACTCCTACTGAAAATTAAGTTGGATTTGCTCTGCTCCCTTAAACGCCGCGTACAGGTAATTTAACAAACGACTTTAATAAGTTGACAACGGAACGATGGACACCTACGTAGTAACATATAAAATTTCAAAATTCATTCATAATTTTTGATCATAACAGCCTCTTAGGTCGCCGAAAAAATGTGACGCGCCTGAGCTTTAACAAACTGATAAAACGTTCCTCATTTGAATTCTTTAGATAAAGGATACTAATAAAGCTTAGCTTCTTTTCTTAGTATGCTAATGTTCTCCATCCACCATTTACATTTGACCCTTTGTTCAGACTCCAGAGGGACACACTTTCTGTGAAGTGCTTTTGAAGCCGTTCAAGAAACTCGCACGTCGTGTTTAAACAGTACTTTAGACTGAACATTTTGCACTTTGGCAAGTTGTAAATGGGCTTCACTTTACAATTGGAACTACTATGCGATATCCTGTTGTAATGCTGAGACGAAGTTAAGTTGGGAACTGTTGTGGTTTGGAACAAGTGAGCATTCATAGAGAAGAGCTTTTTTTCTACAGCAGCGGCATCAAAGTATAATCCATAGATGCATTTACCAGTTTCAGTGACGCATCCCAATAATTTGATAACATGTGGATGAGGCTTGAGAGTCTTCATCAGCTCAAGTTCGGATTTCAAGTCCCTCTTGTCTGACTCAGGAGCGTTAGCTTAACCAAATAAAATTAAGAAACAAAGGTAAAATTAGCATTAATTGTACCTCGTGTATCTTTCATCAGAGCTCATTCTTGTCTTCGTGTGTTCGAGGTCAAATTCAAGTAATTTCCAAACACAAAGGTGTTAGAAATCACAGAAAATCCCTCCCAAAGTACGCCGTAGCCATATTCGCGGATTACACATGTTTTTTCTCTGCACAACGAAGGACTGACCGTTTGTTCCTAAACCAAAACTATTAAGAACAAAGACTTTTACCTTTCAGCATTTTAACAGCCACAGTTGTTGTGCCAGAATGGAGTGGAAGGTTCTTTGCTGTTCCTTTGGCAACCTGGCCAAAAGTACCTTTACCAATGATCTTGTCCACTTTGACGTCTTCTCGTGTTACTTCCCATGACCGTGTTCTTATATCAAGGGGTGCATATTCATCATTCCGAGGGGAGCTATTCGGGCTACTTGGTCCCATTTCATAATGGGTGGTCCCTTGTAAGGGCATGTATGCAGGTTCAATGGGGATTCTTAGCTGTTGATTAGAACTACTTCGAGGATCGTTAGTCGGATTAAGCTCTTCCATCGCAACTTCGTTCTGAAAACAAAAGACGCACCCGGGTTAAATTTCCTTCGTAACGGTTAGTATGCTTCATTATTCTTCAAAAATAAACTAACTAGAGGTTGGCGTAGCTCAGTTGGTTAGTGCGCGGCTTTCGGAGCGAGAAAGCCCCTGCTCGATCCTCGATGACTTCAAAAGCTGTGTCGACTTTCCTCTGATCCGTGTAGCTATAGCTTTAAATATCCTTCAAGCGGAGCACTGACAGAGAGAGGGGAGTAAAGGGAGCATCGTCGGCTTCCATTGATACCAGGCTCGTGACTGAAGGAAACACCGACATTAAATAAAGTGACTTTACCTTTACTTTACATTCAAGGAGTTCGAAGACTCTATCATCACATTTGCAAACAACTTAAGCAGTTAATTAAGGGACTCAAACCCGCGGCAATGCAAGTACACTGAATTGCTCTACCATAGATGGGCAATCAAGCTATCTTAGAGCTGGTCAGCCTGACGAGTTAACCGAAATTTCTTAAACACATGTTTTGAACAGCATTTGAAATGACTGTTGGTGAGAATGATCGCTTATAGTAATTTATAATCACATTTCAAAATTTCCTTCACCCGTTACAATCAATAAGTAAAATAGATATATAGGAAACGAGCACATTGATTATCCTGGAAAGTCGAGGTTTTTCTACGATGTGAAATAATCAACTTATGCCTTAAACTTGCCGGAAAATGGCGGCAAATGTGTCTCAGCAATATAAAAAAAAAAACAATATCACTCAAATTTAATCAATTTGCATATTCGCTTTCAAAACTCACGTCACAGCTTCCCCTATCTTTATCTTCTGCAACCCTGTATGGCCTAACGACATTTCGAAGAGTAGACAAAAATATTAGTTCTTCAAATTTAGTCTGCGTTTCTTATTACTATACTATTGCCTTCTTTTCCCTTCCTAAGTAATTGCAATGAAAGAAATGAAACATTTCTTACAGGCGATCTCTTTTATGGGAGAACCGAACAGAAAACAAGAGAGGACAATACATCATTCACAAGTTACGTCATCACCTCATTGCTGGTGGGCGAGAAGAAAAGATCTCTCATGAGCTCCTTTTGTTTGCGCATCACTACTTTAGCATGGCACCATTGCGATCTGGCGCCTGCACAGATTGGTGGCAAACGTCTTACAGGAGAAGGTCATTTGGAAAACAGCTTTTTTTTAGCAACATTAACTCAGATATCTGGGATGATGGCAAATCATTGCCAGTATTATTTCTGCTAAAAGGCAGGTGTCACATTTTTAAGAAAATACGCCTACCGTTCCCAGACAAATTTTTTCCTTAAGAAGGAAAATAGCTTTCCACGCTTTGTTAATTTTTTTTTTTTCTTTCTACCATAAACATTTATATTTTAGGACAGTTTTTGACCCTGGAGTAACATGACATATAGTAGGCACTTACCAGGGAACTGGAACTTTCCGCATAACGTTAAGCCAGACCTCTTTTTTTATATTTAATCGACCAAAAAACGAAAAAATTAAAATACCTGCCTTTTCTTTCTTGCAATGCCTAGCAAAATATGATCAGATTTACAATAAGTACAAAAGAAAGGAAAGCATAATCCTAGAAGATACATCAATTATTCACCTAGCTTTCTGTGCTGCCAGACTATGACCAGTATTAGAAGAATGATGATTGACACAAGAACTCCAATGATTACCAACAGAGTGGTGTCGTATGTGCATTGACATTCTGTGAAGAGAAATATGAAAGAACATAATTAGTCGAAAAAGAAAAATACATATGGTGCTAACAAAAGTTCCTAAACAATGGTAAAAGTGTTTCATGGAGTGAAGTTGATAATAACCGTTGTCCGAAGGATGCTCCACGAATATTGTGTCTTTTGTACGATAATAAATCGCATGAACTTTCACGATATGGATTAATTGATAGTCGAGTTGTTTTGAAAGTTCGGCTGATGGCACGCCAACTAGTATGCGTACCTGGGCAATCTTTGCCGTGTTTACATTGTTGCCTCTATAGCTAAGCACCCCATTTGCCTTTTTCTGGCACCAACCACTCCTCTTGACTCTAAGAAATGTAGTTAAACAAATTCAATCTTGCCAGTTCCATGCAGTCCTCAATCGAGCACAAAGCTCTCCCAGATATCTTTCTCAGCAGTACACGGGTGGAAAGCGTGGTAGATGATTAGATATTTTCTGGTCTTTCTATCAAGTTCTTTAGACTCTTCCTTAGTGCAGTAAATGAATGCTGCAGAATATCTAAGGATGGACACTGTCCAGATGTGAATCCTTTTTATTAAAAACTGGATCATTGGATAATGCAATTCGAGAGTTTTGATTGGCTAAGCTGGTTATGAGCCATTATACCATGATCTACAAACACGGCAAGCATATGCGTGATTTTTGGGGCCTTTTTATTTTAATTGTAGTCTAGTTTTATATTTTGGGGGCGTTTTCAATAAAACAATTATTCCACTCGCGCTTGTTGGATATGAGATGATTATAGCCAACTCGGTGCTACGCGCCTCGTTGCCTATCTATTATCTCATATCCAACGCGCGCTCATGGAATAATTGTTAAATATCATATTACCACCATTAAGTTTAGATTTCAGCAGTTTTCTCAAACGCGGGAAGTACTCTCTTGTCAGGCTGGTTTTTATTTCTTCTTAACTCTGTCAGACACCAGAATCCCTGTACTTATAGCTGCTTCCTTAATCCAGTCACTTCTCTTCCCCCTAGGCAGTGTGAACAGTGCCCGGGGGAGGTTGGGGGGGGGGGGGGGGGAGGCGCTATTTTATGTTTCTGTATTTGCGTGTGGTTCAAATAAACCATTTTTGTCGTTGTGGTTGTTTTTTTTCTTTTGTTGTTGTTGTTGCTGTAGCAAATCCAACCTGACCTACTTATTACTAATGCCTTTTACATAAAAAACTAAGGCATTCATTCCCCTATCATTGGAGAACCAGGGGGGATGAGCAGGAGAAGGACAAGATGACCAAAAATATGAAACTGGTTATTCAACCAGTTTAAAATGCGGTCATCAGTATTACCTATCTAGAAGGAAGCTGGCTGATTTAAGTATATAAATGGTTCTCTCATTTGCATTTGCTCTTGCCTTCTCGACACTGCCTTTGACAATAGATAGCCTTTATATATTATCTATTTTGGCCAGCATGGAATTGACTTGGAACACTTTTTTTTTTTGCTATTCGGCTAAACTCTGTTTAACTAATCGCTCCTAAAAGACGAACGGTGGCTGAGGAATGAGGAGAAAAGACCCAGAAGGCACCTACCGTAAAGGATAACAGGAAGGAAGATAATGGGGTCAACAAGGAGCCGAGGCAGCAAAGGGATGTGGACTACAAGTTGACAGAAGAAGGAAGGAACACATCATAATTTGAGACATAAGGAACAACAACTCAGACTTAATGATGACAATAAGACTCCTTGCTAGAGGTTAGTCGAAAACGGACGAAACACTGCTTATGCACAAGGAAATGAAAACGTTTGAATAGTAATTCCTTCATACCTGATGGTTTAGAAGCTCTTGGTGTGGAGGACGTGGAAGGGCTAGCACCAGGTGAGAGAAGAGTCAAACGTCCAACTTCATAATCACCAAACGTGTTATTATACATGGCAGCTTGAAGTTTTGCAAGTCCCCGAGTGGGGGTCACGGGATTTTTAAAGTACAGGATAAAGGATACAATTACACTTCCTCTCCTGAGAACAAAGGAGACAAATATTATCAAATTGCAGTCGAAACAGCCTGAGGTTAAGCACGTTTTAAACCAATTCAACTCTTTACCAACCTCAATCCCGTCACTTCAGTCCTGAGATAATTGGTGTCATTCTGGTATATTTTATCCATCTAACAGATGTAGAAGAAAAATGGAGTGTTCTCTCTTAAAACAGGTGGCCAGTACGTTTGCCTTGGAATGGCTTAGTTTAATGAAGAACTAGTGTTGCAATTGATTCTTCCATCTAACCATTCTACAAGGCAATTTTTATTAAGGATACCGCTTCCTTGCTTAACAACAAACAATAATTACTAAGTAAATGTACAGTAAATCAATTTTACTTTTTAGACTATTGGTGATCATAATTAATAACAAATAATGAAGAAAAATTACAATATTTCCAAAACAAACAAATGACTAGTAAATCGTTTGCTTAGCAATGGCTTAGTTTATTGAACGCTTACTACTGCAATTTTTTTCCATTTTACTGTCTGCAATTGTGACAGTTGTGATAAAGGAATTCCCAACACTTGTAAATACAAACCGATAGGAACTTTTTACATTACAATAATATACTGTAAATAAACAAATGAATAATATTCCTTCACGTGTCTTTTATTCCAGATTATGTGTGAGAAATGTCAAAATGCACCTCTAACGCAAATGAATCCGCCAATTGTTTTGAAACTTGCTTATTCAAATCTCCGTATTCTGATAAAAAGTTTTCCATTATCGTCAGGTCCGCATAAACTTGCTTTGCTAAAAAGGGAAGAGGCAAATATTTCATTCACTCTTGGTTGAAAAGTCAAATCCTAGACAAAAAGTTATGACTATCTGTTATCTATTTAAAGCAATGTTTGGCACAACAACAACAACAACAACAGCAACAAACTTTTTTTACAACAATACAACTCACAAATAGCTTCTAATTATTAGTTTTTAGTTTTTAAAGTAAAGCTTGATGTACTGAACATGGAGGTAAGTTGAGTTATCTTTAGGGTTCAAATAGCGCAAATGAAAGTTCACGGGATGAAAAACATGCAAAAAGACCTGATGACTACATGACATTACAAAGTTTTGAGTGTATGAATAATATTTGTACCTAATTGTACAATCAGGCTTTAAAGTGCCTCTGTGACCAAGAAAATCAATTTAATTTTTTCTTTGGATTTTAAAAACTGTTAACTAAACACTAAACAACCAAAGTTTTAAGCCTTGATTTGAAAAGAAAAACTTGTTTCATTTAACTGAGATTTTCTTATTTAAAGATGCGCGATTACTAATTTTAATATCTTCAGAAAGCTGGGTAGAGGGGAAAATGATGTCTAAGGCTCACTAGTTTAAGAATGTAATGCGTGTGTACTCCTCAGAATTAAAATGCAGCACGGGAGTTTTGGGCTTTCACACTTTTAAACTCGCTTACATAGTAAACTGCATTCACGGGCTGAAATTTTAAGCTAGTGAGCCTTTGACGTACCTTTTTTTTGGATCCAACCCTCTGAGGACCAATCGGTCAGTTTTGAACGTGAGTATTAGCTGACCGTGAAATCCAAAACTTACACTCAAAGTAAACCGCCTTTGGATAAAACTCGAGGCTCAAAATTTGCCAGTCAAGTGTTAAGCAAACACACCAATGTCCTTCAAAATTTGAAGAAAGAAAGAATTGTTTTTTGTCTATTTTTTTATCACAGCGGCACTTTTGGAAAATATGCTTCTTAATCGAAAGTGACTATTACAAGAAATGGACTCTTACTAGTACTTTACTTACTGAGGTGTTCAGCTCATTGTATGGCTTTTTAAGCCAGAATAAACAGGAAACGTAATTGAGAGTCAATGTATAAAAGGAACCTCACATGTAGAGTATATCCTCTTTCTATTGTTATTTCCTTATTAATTCTTTCTTGTTACGCGTGCGCAGATATTTTGATGAATACAAAGTGTGCTATCTGGAGGTCCGAATGAAGATGAATTTGTGTATGTATGTCCAGCACTTTTAAAAAAATCTTGGCCAGTTTATAGGTCATGTGTTGTACATAAATCTGAGGGTACAAAGTTAGAAGCCTTAGACATTCACCCTCAAGGTTTCATTTCCCTAAGCTTGCAAATGATAAACAAACAGGATTCTAGTACTACATCTCAAACAAAAGGATGGCTGACTTCATGTAGTAAATGTTAATTTAACCACTTACTTGGTTGTGCTGTAGAGGTGGGCGTAGCCGAGGTAGGTTCCTCTGGCACTAAATAAAGAACACCAGGAGCTATGAGCAGATAATGACGTCAACACTTGTAACAAATTTCAGTGATTTGTCATAGTGAAGAACCTCTTCAACAATTGTAACTCGTTTTTCCTAGTAAACGAGCTGTTTCATGACGCTGACAGAGAGTGGTGATAATGGCGATAATGGTGAGGGTCTTGGACACCATTTTATACCATTGACCGTTTATAGAGAGAGACTTTTCGATAATAAACATTAACCCATTTTTCCCTATTTTCTCCTATTTTTCGGCCTGCTTCCTCTTTTTCCAAGAAATTTATATTTTTTCTTTTGTGTAGGTTCTTACTTAATGCAGGGTAACATTTTGAAATATTTGAGATAAAATTCTCCAACAAATTGGTAAATTCTTAAGAACAAAGGTGCCATGTGGAATTAAAGTGCCCCTGTGATAAAAAAAAAACTTAATCAGATTTTTAAAGTGTTTTTTTAACACCTGACTAGCAGAATTTTGAGCTGTTGAGAATGTTATGTTGGGTATGTGTTTTTGAGTGATTGTTGTATTTGTTATTTTTGCGATTGCGTGCATTTCTGGACATGTCTGTGGGTTACGACATTCCGCGGTCCGTGGTTCCATGTTTTAGTAACACCCAAAATGAATGCAAACGAACACATATTAATGGCATTTTTGTCTATGACGGAACGTTGGTCTACTCATGGAGGCCGAACTCATCATATGAGGATCACTGATATCTACAGTGTACGCACTTTAAAAGTAATTTCCATTAAGGATAGTGACAAAATAGGCTGATAATCTTACCAAAAGTAAGGCACTGTGTGATGGTGACTGGTGTTCCAAGAGAGTTGCTTGCAGAGCAAGTGTAACATCCAGTTTCCCTTGCTTCCAACTGTTTTGTATTTACGCTATTGCCCTTGTACCATATTATGTTAAGTTCAGGGTTTCCGTCAACCGGACATGAGAACAGTTTTGAACCTCCTTCAGGCAACGAAAAATTCCCTCCCCTACCTGTAGCTTCGGCAGCATCTGTAAGAGCAAAGAAAAAATTGCAAATAAGATACTATGTACATCTTTGCCATCCATAAGCGGCTTAAACCAAAATCAGTTTATGAGAGAAACCTTTTTACTATTTCACAGTTTTGGGAGATGATCCACTTTTGCGAGCGTTCAATAGTTGTCTTTGCTAAGTTGTTATCCAATATGCTGGTAAGTTCTTCTTCAAGATCCTTGTAGTAAACTGCGAGAAAATCAAAGACTACTGTAATGAGCTTTACTTTATGACCTGGGTATAAGTTCTTAATACCTAGTTTTAAATCTATATATTTATCTTTCTTGTGTTTAATTCTCATTGTGATTGTTCCTGGGTTGCATATCGTTCCTTCTATGATGATCCATTTTTATTTTTACCCAATACACTGATATCCGGTCTAGTTGCGCCATTCATTGGACATTTTTCGAGTTTCCAGGGTATGTCCCACAAGATCTCTGCTTTGTTGTTCTCTTGGCTTGGTTGGGGATAGGATTGCTTGTACCACCGGTTAGAATACACAGATTCTTCAAATCTGTACCTTTCCAATAAAGCACGGTAAACGGGGCGTAGCATAGTCGTGTCGTGCTTTATACAGTGACTGTGCTATGTGAGAACAACCACAGAGAAGGTGTGATACTGTCGTCTGATCTTTAAAACAAAGTCGGCAGGCCAAGTCGTCTACTTGTTCGCGTAACGTTTGTGATCTATAGGGCTTTGTGTTAACAAGTTGCTGTCTAATGCTTGTATCTACTAACATAACTATATCCGAATGTTCTTCTTCTGTCTACAGACTTCGTACGAGTGGGCTGATACTTCTGGATACTACTAGTGTTGAGTCAGAAACTTTCCGATCCATGCCCTTTTCATGCCTTTATTTTTGTGTTTCTTCATACTTGCTTTATGAATGATCTGTTTCATTTTGCTGGGTTCTTTAACGTTCACTATTGTTACGTCGTCAGTGCCTTCCAAGACTCCTGCGCCATCTTCAAAGTGGCAATTGAGTTCTAGTTCTTCTGCATACCTTTTGGCAAAAGTATGAATCGACAAGATTATTGTGTCTATCATAAGAAGATGAAGGAGTTTCTTTTTTTCTTTTTCTCCTTGGAATGATTTGACTAGTTTAATGTGCGGATCCTCACTCTTATTTTATGTAATGGACTACTTTAAGCTTGGCATTCTTGTACAGTGACTCTATTTCAATCAATTCTTCTCCTCCATCTTCTGATGATAGACACAATAATCTTGTCGATTCATACTTATGCTTTCCACTGCACTCATTGATTCCATGTCTTGTTAATCTATCGAGTTCTTTAAGGTTGTTAATACACCAGTCGGTTGAACACATGCAGTTTGTAAGATAGTCACTGCGCAGATGTTTGTTGCGCGGACCTTGCGTGGGACTGACAATGGGGAAGTCCAAACTGCCTATAGTGGGTTCTTGTACTCCTTGGCAGCTTCTTCTATGAGTGTTTCGATGAGTGTTTTGATATTCTCCTAGGAATTTATAGTGGTCATCATTGCTCAGAGCTGGGATGGTACAGTTGTTACTTACAGGCATTGCGCTGCTGTTGTTATTACTAATAAGTTTGCCTCTTTTCATGTGTATGGCAGCGCACTTGTTTATCCCCCATTCCATTGTAATGTCTGTGAACATTTTATTTAGTTTCCTTGTAACGGTCACAACTATGTGTTCAGAACGATGGTAAGTTTTTTAAGTCATCAACGAAATGCACATGTGTGATCTGGGCATGGGACAATTTATATCCCTCTGAACCCCTCAGATACCATGCAATAGGATTACGTGTTAATGTAAATAGTCGCACACAAATAAAATCCACTGACAGCCATGACAGCTGTTGGTGTTGATTTCATATAACAAGGTCTTTTGTTGTTACTCTCTTGGAAGTTGTATTTCTGTAGTAGGAGGTGGTAGATTGGCCGCAGCATTCTATCGTGTTTAGCTTGCCGAGATTCATCCCAAGGGAGCGAGTCATAACAAGTAATCAATTGTCCCCTGGAGACACTCTCCTCAACGCCCTTCCTTAAAATTCTGGGCGTTCCTAATAGCGTAGTTTTCTGCAACAGTCCAATTCTTATACCCGAATCCTCAATTTTTCAATCCATTAAAGAAGTTTCTTAGTAACACTTCCAAGAGCCCCTACAACAACCGGTACTACATCCACGTTACGCGGCACATTCTTCTAATCTCCTACTTCATCAAATCCTTGTATTTTTCGATTTTTTTTTTTCAAATTCTTTTTCCTGAACCTTACGACCTCCGGAGATAGCCCACAATTAAGCATTTTATCTCCTTCTCGCTCACTACGATGATGTCAGGTCTTTTTGCTTTAACAACCGTTATCACATTGGATGTTCATATCCCAAGTAGCTGTACGTTACATTTCTCCACAACACCTTCTAGTACATGTTCATACCACTTTTCCTTCCTTTCCAGCTGGTGTAACTCACACAACTTCCAATGTACAATCCTTGCCGCATTATCGTGTCTTTTATATTCCTTCTGGGCCAAGGTTTTACACTCACTTACTAGATAGCAAACTCTTACTCCCTTTTCAACGCCTGTTCTACACAGCGGTGACGCAGCAGTCCCATCAATGTGATGTTTCACGTAATTAGTCCTTAAAGCCTCTTCGTGTGTTGCACAGATAGGGGCTTCCGTTTGAATCATCATCGTTGCCGACAAATACTGTCTTCAACACATACTCATCTTATTACTTTCACCAGTCCACTATATCAATATTTTAAGCTGAAAACAAGCATAAATTTCAGTAACAGAAGTGGGCTATTTATATGTGAAACCATAGAAGTTAGCTAGGGACTATGTATTCAGAGCAATTCCAGATGCTGGTCAGAGTATCTCTATACATTGCATCTTATTATAGCCATTTGGCGTCCCTGTTTTTCTTGCTTTCATTATATTATGAAAACATATTGCTTAATTAATGGCATTTGGTCGTCCGTGTGAAAGGAGTCCTGAGAAGGACTGTTAATTGCAGTAACCGACGTTTTAACAACCTGAGCGGAAGTTATCTTCCGAGTCAAGTGACGGTTGGAAATTCAAACGAATGTAGCGATGGTCTAGACTGTGATGCGATTGGTAGGTGGAAAAGTAGGGTGATTGGTTGTGAGGTTGGTGAGTGGTGATTGGTGCATTACGTTCCGGCTTGTAAGTTTTCCGTTAAGTAATGGTTTGTAAGGCGCCGGTAGAAGTTGGCAAGTGTTTAAAGTCGTTTGTTCTAAGTTTGTACACCAGCTTTAAAGTGTAAGTCGTTCGTACAGCCGGTTAAGCACTTAGCAGAGTCCCAGTCGATAATGTGTTTTAGAATAGTGTTCAGCAATATTATCATTGAGATCACCATTCTTCGTCGCTTTTTTGTATTCTGTTAAGTCGTGTGTTTAGGTTCCTGCTGGTTTCACCAATGGAACTGGCCTTGCAATCCCAGCATGTGATCTTGTATACTGCTACCTGTCTGTCCCTGGGCTCGTCTTCGTCTTCGAAATATCCGTTACTATGCGTCGTAAAGTCGCTATAGGTGTGTGGGCAAAGCGTATGCTTGCAAGGTTGTTGTATGCATGCAATACTTTCAGAAGTACTTCTTACGTACGGTATTAGTGACTTTAAGGTGCTACTACGGCTACGAGAGGTCCAGATCACTTCCAGTGACGTGAGCACACGTGTAGCAGTACGGCTTTCCACCTGTAACATTCTTTTCTGCTACGGCAAAGTACCTCGCTTGGCGTGCTTCTCACTATGTGAGTATAAACGTTCATTTCCTTGCCATTTTAATGCTCATTTCTCTTTTTTTTTTTCAGAAGGTAAGTTTATAGATAAACTGTTTAACCATAGTATTAAGTTCTTCAATATTTACGGCTTTGTCTTTTAGTGAAAACTTAAAGGATTCATTTGGAGCAATCATGCCGGCTTGCCGCGGACTAGAGAGCCTTATACAAAAAATAAGCGAGAAATTATAAGTTTCTAAGCTTCTGTTTATCCGATTGTCAAGACGTAATCAAATCACAAGTTGTTACTTTATTGTGCTCACCTGCTTTGCAAACTCTTAACAAATTTGTTTTGTTTCTCTCCTTTTATAGCAATTAAAATGTAAACACCTTATTTTGGCTTGAGGTTGAAATAATTTAACGGCCCCTCCTAGAGTTAATGCTGAGTCCTATGATGTTCCTTTGTTCTATGAAACTGAAAAAAGCGAAATTGTGCAAAGCGTTCGTCTTCGTTCAGCTAACTCAGGTCAAAAACAGGAAAAGAATCGTACGGCAAATCCAAGTTTGGTGAGCTGTACGTGTCGTAAAAAAGACCAAATCAATCGTCTGTTATTAATTTCATCTCGTATGAAAGCAAAAGTAAGTCCCTAGTATCCGTAAACTGGGAAGGAATTTCAATGTTAACGTATAAAAGAAGATGAAGAATACGATATATTTTACGCCCCGAAGTTTGTTCATTTCCGTACTGGAAAGAAATCTTAACCATTTGAGTTTGGCGCGAAATACGCCGAAGTCACCTTAGTCCGACTCGGTCAAATCGCCATAGCGAGTCTTAAAGGTGGTAACGGTTGAAATGGTAGGACTACCTGGTGCCTGCAGTTTGAGCCCAGTTTGAGTCGTTTGTTACACTTCCGGAACAGCCCTTTTTCTTCAGTTGCCACGAAACTTCCTCGTCACGCATTCATTAGGGACCTTAAGATCTTCGACGGCGACGTCGACGAAAACGTCACCTCAATATAGAACTTTGCTCGAGTAAAAGTCTTTCGCGAGTATTCCATCTCGTTCGTGTCGCACAATGTGTGCGAAGTATCCTAAAAATAAATTGGTACGAGCGGTTTCCGACTGAAAATAGAGAATGAAAGATTCTAGATGCTAACGTTGTCGTCAAAACCTAAAATTTAGCGATTTCACGTGGTTGTCACGCAGAGAACCGCAAAAATATGAGCTAAAATCCGTGCCGCACGTGCAGCAAGATTATTTATGCTCTTTTAACCAATTATATCACTGTTTTTCGGCTTTGTCGACGACGTCGTCGTCGTAGATCTTAAGCTCCCTATTGCCATCTTCAGTGCGGACGGAGATGATAAATTCATTTTGGTCGATGTGTTCAGTATTCATTCAGCTCAACCGCTGGAATAACTTCCACTTTCTTCTCTTCGGCCTTCGTTTTCAAAAGTCTTTCAAGCAATCTTACATCTCGTTCACTTTTTTTGAGCGCCATTTTTGTTTTCTTGTTCTAAAATAAATTCCTCAACTGAGCAAACAGAAGCAAACCTTCCTTCTCTCGTCTCACTTTGTCTTCACCTCTCCCAATCCATTATTCAAGAGTAAGAATCTGGTATCACGTTTGTCCCCACCAGCGTCAGAAAAGTGTCCATTTTGAAATCACGTTTTGCGGGAAAATAAAGAATATACCAAATCAGCTAACTCTTCTGGCTTGTGTTTATTTGCTTGGAAAGACCGGTCATATCCCAAACGCTGGTGGAATTTCCCAATTGGTCAAAGTTTGGCTGTGTTTTATATGGACTATTTTAGGAGACTCACTGTGAGCAATCAAGAGTTCATTTGCAGGCTGCCCAAAAAACTCCCAGCAAAGTAGAGTAACATTGCATGCATTCATTTCAAGTATTCTTGGTTCTGCAAATTACAGAACGGTTTACACAGATTGGATTGTGAGATAATAAACAATTATTGGATGAGGTTGAGCATGATATCATGAGACATCAAAACCGAGGTCTGTGTTATCTGCCGAAGCCGAAGGCTAAAACGAAAACCGAAATCAAAAATTGTTTTATTATACATTTTTCACATAATTTATCCCCAGAAACAGAAGCGAAGCGTTCAGCCATTTTGTTTCTGAGGAGAACACTCCAAGGGGCTTAGTAACCACGCAGACGTTGAACTTGACATGATAAATGTAATATCTGCAGCAGATATTACATTTATCATGTCAAGACCCCAAGCTATTCTGAATTGTTTGAATGCTCTCGACCAATCAGATATTTCATAGCGAGTCTGATGTATAATAATAACAATTAGTATATACTCAGTCAGTGATCTTGTTGTTTCAAGCAATCTGATTGGTTCGCTATCTCGGAGTAATTGAGCATTATTCACTCCCTACGGAGTGAATAATGCGTGATCCAAACAAAACAAGATGGCCGGCGTAACCTCGACAGCATTTCTGAATTGGAAATGTTGAGAATACAAGCTGATGCTGTGCTACAGAATAAAAAGAGGGCCACAAAATTTGGTTTTTAAAGGTAAGAGGAGAGTTCATACTTTTGCCAACCAGCGTTTTTCCAGAGAATTAATGCTCAAAATTAAACAATCTTCACGCCAAAAATATGTTTCACTGGGAGTAATTCTATTTTTTCGGGCTTGTCGCCTAGCGAATTTGTCACTGAAATCGAGGAATTAAAATGTTTAAGAAAGTTCCACTTGGCTGCAAGGAAACAAGACGGGTCATTTTGCAACAAACCAACGCCTACCTCAATTAGAGCCGCCATTTCGTGTGGATCCTTTGCCAACTACACTTTCAATTTCCATTTCAAATGAACCTCTAAAACTTTGAACGAACGGTGAAAATGTTTTAACAAGCAGACTTTCGATATAGATTGCTGATTTAAACCGTTACGGTGTTAAATGACCATTTTGCTGTTTGTGACGAGGATTTTAACGAACGTTATTTAGATTTGCCATGTTTAAAGCTTCTGTAAACACTTTCGCGCATGCTTTGTGCTGCTTGCACGTTTTCCACGCATGAATTGAGATGTCAATTAAAGCGACGTTGGATGGTTTTCTTCTGCAAATGTTGTTGAGATCACTTCATGAGCATATACTAAAGCAATTATTCTTTTTAATCTCGATGAATAGTACTTATGGAGTCCTGTTGAAAAATGCCAGCAACGTGTAACAGTCAAAGGAACCTCAGGTGGCTGTCAGTCCATTCGTCTACAACCTCGTTAAAAGCCAATCTCTTTAAGAAAGCGTACCTTTAAACATTGCTTTACCTTATTTTATCTGTAATGTGAGAATACTTAATTTGTTAATGATACGTAATTAGTAATTTCTAGGGTATTCACTGTGAACAGATTTCTGTATGATGATTTGTAAAGCGCTATGAACAGTTAGTGTAATAACGCTATAAAAATAAACTCATTGTTATTATTCTTATTATCATCATTATGATGATGATGATCATGATAATGGCAGGGCTAGTTGTAACACACACAAACACCCTATTTAAAAAATAGGGCACTTCATGGTGTCTGTGAAGAGTAGTCCTGCTATACCTTTATTTTAAAGGCATTCTTACTGCATGCAACAGAACTACGAAAAACATGTATCCTTGACGTGTAACACCTCACGTGGTGAATAATCTCTAGAGACACAGATAACAATATCCTCGTGGGATTTTACATCATTGTTGCCAGGATGGCGGTGTAAAAAAGGTGTTGAGACATCTACTGTTTTTGTCACCTACATTGCGGAAGTCGCATAGCACGCAAGTCAAGAAATGTCGAATTTTAGATGAATAGTCGAT
>NC_090895.1:3875245-3885245 GCF_036669925.1 Montipora capricornis | reverse complement strand
AGTTCCAACTTCCTTGCACCACAAGTGTGCCCTCTGAGCATCTGACAGCTTTGTAATACTAAACTTCACTGACGTCAAGCCCTGTTGAGCGGGGTTAGTGTTAGGATGGGAGACCAAAACAATGAACCCGTCACGAAAAACAGAAGCATCTGACTGAAAATACTATTAACGCTAACAAATGCGAACTCAGCAAGGTACAGATTTTGTTAGCTTGCTTTATGCAAAACAAATATTGATGAAAAGCAAATAACTATTAAGTTTTCAGAAAGAGCAGAAGGAAGTTTCCGGGACGGTCGATCGAGAATGAAATATTTACGACATGAAAACAACATTAATTTTGAACCGTGAATATAGAATATAAAAGTTACGATCAGCGACAAACATTTTGGGAGATTTTTGCTATGTTCAAGTAAATTGCAAAATCGAAAAGTGACATGGCCGGAATTCAGCGGGCGCCGTGATTACGTTACCGCGGCATGTTTACTCGTCAAACAGTGAAGCATCTGTGTCAAATGATGGCAAGATACCGGGTTTTTAAAAAGTTTGACAATGAAATGAGCGAAGTCAAAACAAAGATCACAATCGCCCAACTCTTGTTTATGCAAAGTCAAAATTTACTCTCCAAGACGCGTACGACGTTATTATCACCAGGTAATTCCATCATTTTGGAAATAGCAGCTACTTTATTATTCATCTGCGTCACAAGTTTTCACTGATTTTGGGGCTCATTTTGTTGAAACTCGAGCACGCTTTCAACAGGCCTGTGAACCCTTCCCGCTTACAGAGCAAAACTAAAAAACTTCTCGCATATCACATTTCAACCTTAAGCTCGAAAATTCAATACACAACATGATATTATAATTCACAAAGGCAGAAAATACCACAGAATCCTTTCCAGCGAAAGTTTTATTGAAACAAACAACATATTTGCTCTTAGAGGCGAAAACCTCTTCCTATTTCATTGCGTGCGTGAAGACAACAAACTCAATTGTGTCAAATTACCTTGTACTTCAGGTAAATACTGCTCACTTTGATTTCGTCTCGACGGGCGATAGATTGTTGTCGAAGTCCAGTACTCGTCGCTTTTGAGATTCATGCCTAGTTTATCCAACTGACTTTCCATTATTGAGCTCCATAAGGGTATATTTTGTTTAAGGATCCACTAAAACGCCATTCGCGTTGCATGACTTTCGACGCCATTGCAGGCTAAGTTAATGATTCTACTGTGTCCACCAGAGAAATCTACGCAGTTCCACTACCCTCTCGATCCTACGAAAATACGCGCAGAAGGCTCTATCCACAAAGACACCACTTACCAGGGGAGTGACAGGCAAGACTTTTACCGACACGGAAAAAAAATAATAAATAAAAATAAAAAAAAGAAAAAAAAGAAAAAAAAGAAAACAAACAAACTAAACGCAGACCTCGACTGGGTTTGCCCATAGGCAACCCAGTAAAAAGAAACTTACAAAAACCCGGTATCTTGCCATCATTTGACACAGATGCTTCACTGTTTGGCGAGTAAACATACAGCGGTAACTTAATCACGGCGCCCGCTGAATTCCGGCCAAGTCACTTTCGATTTTGCAATTTACTTGAACGTAGCAAAAATCTCCCAAAATGTTTGTCGCTGATCGTAACTTTTTATATTCTATATTCACGGTTCAAAATTAATGTTGTTTTGATGTCGTAAATATTTTATTCTCGATCGACCGTCCGGGAAACTTCCTTCTGCTCTTTCTGAAAACTGTGTATCAATAGTTATTTGCTTTTTCATCAATATTTGTTTTGCATAAAGCAAGCTAAAAAGATCTGTACCTTGCTGAGTTCGCATTTGTTAGAGTTAATAGTATTTTCGGTCCGATGCTTCTTTTTTAAGAGGGGTACGTTATTTTGGTCTCCCATCCAAACACTAACCCCGCCCGGCAGGGCTTAACTTCAGTGAACTTTAGTATTAGAAAGCCCTCAGATGCTCAGAGGGCACACTTGTGGTAAAAAGAAGTTGTGAGGGAACTTGAAAATTATCAACATGTCAGCCCAGAAGCCAATGTTTCTCGCTTCTCTTTTATTTGTTATTCTTCAGAGACTGGAATGCTGTATTTCAATACCACACAATTCAGTGCCTTCTGATTTTCTGTAGCACGTACCACAGGCAACCCAGTGTATGCTTCACAGAAGCATCTCGTTACTTTTAAAACACAAGCGCGAATGTTTTAATTTCCATATCTGATAAGGCTGCAAGGGAAGCAACAAAGTGGGCGTTTAAGGTTTCCTCTGAGTGGCAACACCCTTCATAGCAGTGTTCCTTAAAGGTACGCTTAGCTAAAATTCAGTCCTTGGATTTAAATACCGCTGACAAGAATTTTGAGAGCTTGAACTTCTGGAATGCAAATAAACGTGAAGCATTATATAATGTCTTGTCATACTCACACTGCACATCAATGAAGACATCTCTACTAACAGGACTTCCAACTCCATTATCAGCGGTGCATCTGTAGCCTCCTGCATCCTGTCTACTGATGCTACTGAAATTCCCAGACACAACATTGTTATTAAAGAGTCTTATCCAAGTTGTTCTTGGTGGTGGTTTGCCCTCAGCTGTGCATAATAAACTGAGATCCGATCCCTCGGTTACTGTTTGGTTTTTTGAAACGTTCAACGTTGGCGAAACTAGAAAACAAAAAGTGTCAGTGTCACCTACATATCTCTTATTTATTGCATACTTATCAAATTTTATCAACTTATAAAACTCTTTTAACCGGAAATTCATGTTTTGATGTGTCCCACATCTTCGTCAGTTACAAAATGATTTGAAAAAAACACTGCCATCAATAACTGTTATTCCATGAATAAATTGAAAACAAAGAAAACAACATAAATAGGAACAAAACGTCAAGTAAGTATCCAGTTGACATAGGTATCAGTGAAATGGTGTGGAGGGGAGTATAAGTAGGAACTATGAAATTAAGTAGAATCCAGGAAATATCATCCAATATTAAAAATACACAAAATTCTTGTAGCCGACTGTGGACAAACTGTTGCTAAAAATGCTGGCGCGATGTAGCTAAAATAGAACCAGTCAAACTCTTTATGGCTGACATCGATTACGCAAAACATATACTAACACAACTGCATAATAAACGTTTTCGTCTATCGCAAAAGACCGGGAATTTCTGTACAAATTCCTGCACCGTCCTCATTTACACCTTCATATTGGTTTTGTTCTCTCCGTATTGACTTTGCCTTCGCCGGTTAATTAATGATCGACCTGTCAGACACAGTGCCATGTTTCCTTCTCGAACACAAGATGTTAAGACATGCAAGGCATTTAGGTAAACTGTACATGATTGAGAGGAACCTAATAGCAAAAAAGTATCAATATATATATATATATTTTTTTTTGTCTATCATGATCATGTGCGAAGAGAATATCTATAATCGTGACACCGTTGCAATAAAAACAATAGTATTTACATATTATTGTCCTTTACCGCGATGAACAACCAAAACATTTTTCACAAAGAATCATAACAATTCTTTTTTCCAGGTCAATTTCGATTCTTAGCAAGCTGGAAATATTCAGTCTTGTAAAAAAATCCCGCGAAGAGAATGAAAGTCAATCCCAGTTGCAACCGTCAATCTCTAACAACTAAAACCGTGCTAATTGCTTTCATGCAAACTTGCACGGGTTTTCAAGCATTTGAATTCTTGGCCCAGATACTCTTTTCATTTTTGCAAGAAAGTCAACCATGAAAGAAACGTTATGCTGAAACCAACTATAGGTCACCGTTGAAAAACTGCACTAAAACGTGAAATCAAACCGCACTTATGGAGGGTAGTTTATCGCTGAATAAGCGGTTGACTTGGTTGTCTTCATAAAATGACGTAAAAACACTTTGTGAGGAAGCAAATGGTTTAATGCTTTTTGCAAGGTTTAAACACTAGAATCAATCATGTGATCATCCAAGTGTATTAACTTTTAAATTTTGGAAACCGCAATTTTCTTCTCTCAGTTGAGCGGATTCATTATGAGCATTATGAGGTCATAAAACAAGGAAGAGAGATAGGAGCTCCATCAAAGCACTGTGATGTTGGTGATTTGGAGTGAGGTCCTCATAAGATTCTGCATTTGGGTGACAAATCCGAACATCAAAAATGCAGATCTTTGCCTTCCCCCGAAGCCACGGGAGTGGGTGTCGAAGCGAACATCATGATCGGGGGCTTTCCTGGCCCCTTTGTTGAATACTTCTCCCGTGATCTCTTATAGGACAAGTTCTACTTCCACATAGTGACAGCTCAGCTTCAACATCTCCGAGCTCGTTTTGACGCTGAACGATAAAACTACCACGTCTGCTAACCATAGCGTGATCAACATTAAGCGCATCTCTACACACACAAGTTGATGAAGTGTCCAGGATTTCTAAGATTGATACTGTCTCCGAATACCGTCTCTTTTTTTGCGTTCGACGAAGAAGAACGCGTCCTGATTTCGTTCAGATTGGTTGATTATCTGTGGTCTTTGCAAAGTAAATCGATATTTTTCTCTGTATGGGACACCAAAACAGCCGCCCCGAGGATTGTTTTGTTGTTTGCAGGGACAACCTCGCGTGGATCGCGTATTGGTCTCGATCTGATGTCATTTAGTAATAATCTCTCAGACAATAGACCTTATTCACGATGGCCGCCATGTTGGATTTGCTATTATCGTGCAAATTAGCTACACACTTCTGAGGGGGCAAACAACACAAGTTCGAGACGTTATAACGAACATTATAGCCCCACTGCCGATTTTTTTCACGTTTATTGAAATTTTATAACCTAAGCAGCAAAATAGAATCACTACACAAGTTACTTGGATGATTTTTTAGTGAAAAATGAGCAGATAACGAAGTACAAAGTCAAACTGTCAAAAGCAATCAAAAGATATAATAAAAGGTACTTAATTCTAAATACTAAAATGCACTTTTAGCAATGCTATTTCAATATTTCGACGAGCCGATTTTCCACAATTTACCTTTTTTCCAATGTTTGCCCCCCAGCATAACACATGACTAATTTGCATGACAATAGGGCATTCAAAAATCTAAGTCCCCACATTTCCCCCACTACAAGGGCAGAAATTGGTTGCAAAGTCCCCGTAAAGTCCCCGCATTCCTCCACATCAGCCCGGGTACACGCTGAGAGTCGGATATAGTGTTCACAGGTGTATGTCTTGATCTCCTGGTGGGTTTCTGGAGTGATTCCAGGAAGGGAAGGGCAGCCAGATTATTTAAGTCTTTGTCAAAGAAAATTACTCTAGTAATTTGCCTACGAAGCTTTAAAGATGTCCAACCATGTTTTTCAACATAATTGACATAGAACCAGGCTCATAACTTTTGGTCTTAACTCGTAAGTCTTAACTTTTTAGTCCTGACATTAGACAACAGTTTGGCAACAAATCAGCAAAGGAAAAGTCCTTAACCGAGCAAACGTTCTTAACTGACTCTCAGCCTGGGTATCTTCTTAGTCAGTAGTTCTTATAAAAGATTCTTGCAAAAAAAAGTGTAATTAATACGATGATCATGAAGCTCACTAGCTGTACTTGCGGGTTTGCAGCGTTTCCACTAAATCACTAGGCTCATTATGTTCTCACTTGCAAGTGCTCCCTTGTAAATTCGCATTTACCCGCAAGCTCCGGCCTTTCCTTCGAAGAAAAACTGCCATTGCCGTTAGGTAGCCCAACGAATAAATCTGTTCTTCTGTGCAACTCTTAAGTGAAGATTGAAATATTTCGAAGCAAGGACAGGATAAGCAACTGGTGGTTATTGGCAGCATAAATGTTTGTTTCACGGCTTTTCCCGTACTATTTAGGACATCGTTAGTGATAACATTTTCCTTCATTTGCTCTAAGAAAACATCGACATCATTTAAGTGTACTGAGTTAAATTGATCAAAAGGATAACTTCTGCTATTACGATTTTTTGGTGCTCGACTACTGAAAAATACATATATTTATGTATACTTGCAATTTTTTTTTTGTGGATATCATTAGTATTGAATATAGTTGTGTTTTTCCTTATGTCTCAGCTACTTCATCCAGTACGACAAAAAATGTTCAGGCCAAAAGGGAATCACGTGAAAATATTTAGCCTTCTTCTTATCAAGGATAACATAGAATGAGACCAAGTCTTTAAATGTGTAGTGCCGGTTTTTTTTTAACTTCGAAGAAAGTTTTCCTATCGCCGTCGACCTTGCTCAATTTCGAATAAGATGTGTTATTATTAAAAAGTCGTACCCGTGAGTTGACATACAAGTCATTAGGGACTGATAAGAATACCGTGAATGAAGTTATTTGATTTGATGTAAAATAGCTTACTGAATGTTAAATTAACATATTTGAGGGTCATGAAGGGGTAAAATGAGAGGTGGAATTGACCTGAATTTTCGATGGGAAAATGGGATTTGATCACTGGGAATGGGAGATAAGGCGCCTTGGTGCGAATGGGATTTGCATTATCAGAGGTCATCAAGAATTAGTTCTGCTCAAAATTCCTGATATCAAATAATTGAGGCGGTCTACTTGCGTTCCTGGCCACCACCATGTTATAGTGAGGACCTTCCTGATGCTAACAGGCTTGTTTTGTAACCTCAAAGCTCCCTACCTACAATATCCCTAGCTCTAATACGGCTTCACTGGCAAGAATTAACTTCCCTAAACTCCGACCTAGTGACCCTTGTGGGTCTAGTGATGATAGCGAAGACTCCGAGGAAGACACTGGTGATGATACTTATGCTGATGAATTTAGTAATGATGATGATGATCATGACTGTGACTCTGAAGGAGACGCACAGAAACGGTAGACTGTATCATTCAGAATGCTCTTTTATGTGCCAGGTGATAGCATGCCTTTTCCGACGGATACTTAGGTAAGCAATCCCATGCAGCTACAAATTATACCTCGCACTGTCTTTATCGCCTCCGTTTTCCAGTAATCTCATGTTTCGATGCTCTAAAATTATATTTTCCCTATCAGGGACTGGGATTTCTAAGAAAACTTGCCACAGGGACCATCTTTCCACCCCCTTCCTTCATCACCAGTCTTATTTACTTGAACAATATCTTTGTCAGAGACGATCATGACTTCAAAGCTCTGCTCGATGCACGTTTACTTCACAAACTGACAAATCTCGTTTGCGTGATCTACTTGCATGCAAATACTGGGAAAGCCGATGACGTTGTTCACAGTTTTTCTATTTGGCCTCAAATGGTCGTTTTAAAAATGTTTGTTCTGCTTGTTTGTGATCTATGTCAAACTACATTTAAGTTGTGACGTGCGTGTTCGTTCTTGAAACGTTTTAAGGAAGCCTTTAATAAAAGAGGTTATTCAGTTAGCAGATTACGCATCATTTCAAAGTTTTTATTAGTACAGCTTCTAGATGTTCCATGTGCTTTTCTTGATATCCTTAGAAGGGATTCAGTAACAAAGAAGTTGAGTTCGAATAACTTATGTACCATAACATTTAACCCCCTTCTATGTTTAAAAAATTGAAAGTGGTGATTTGATTGTGTAAGTTTTTCGATCGTGTGAAAACCGAGGTGGAAGTTGCTGTTTTGTTCGCCGTGAGATTTGACTGTGGAAGTTTTTCACTTTTGCGCTTTCACAACTCTTACTCTTCAAGGTATTTACTGTCAACATCATCTAATTGGCGAGTTTTTGCCTTCAACCCACCGCGAATCCTTTTGTTTACACAAGCATCAAACAAAAGACAAGGGATTTATCGAACCTTGCTTTACCAGCGTCTCGCCTTCACTTGCACATTTGTGCTTGAAAGACTGTCATTTGGAACTTTTGGCAACCAGATCGGACCGGCTAAGGCAAGATTACTGCTTTAACCCTCGTAGGAGATTTCACTCTTTATAAACAAACTGAACAAGAAATCATTGAGATTTTTTCTCAGTTTTAGCTCTGGAACTGTTGCGAGATATGACCATGTTTTTATGGACTTTGTTAAGGATTGCGCTCATTTTATCTGCTGCCCCTTAACTCATATTATTAATCTGTCTATGACCTCTGGAATTGTTCCTAATCAACTGAAAATTGCTTGTGTTATACCCATATTTAAATCTGGTGATAAGTCATCCTTTTCTAATGATAGACCTGTTTCTGCATGTCCTTCTCGCGTTTTCAAAAATCCTAGAAAGAGTACTTTATAATTGTTTATTGGGCCTTTTAAATAAGCATAAGATACTCTCGGACAATCAGTTTGGCTTTCGTAAATCACTCAACTGAATATGCTTTAACTCTTTTGTACGCCGGATAAGATATCTGCCGCTATTGATGACTATAAAATCACTGTATGCATTTTTGTCGATTTAGCCACAGCTTTTGATACATTTGATTACAACATTAAGTAATTCCATTATGGTATCAGGGGGGTAGCCCACAACTGGTTTGCGAATTACGTAAGTAATTAATAGGCATCAATTTGTTCAATTCAATGACACCTCCTCTTCTCTCCATGTTATAAAATGTGGTGTTCCTCAAGGCTTGATATTGGGGCATTTGCTTTTTCTGATTTATATAAATGATTTATGCCATGTCTCAAGTGTTTTGGATTTTATTCTTTTTATTGACGGTAGAAACATATTCTTTTCTCACAATGATGTCGATTTTCTTGAAAGAACTCTGAATGAGGAGCTCTTGAAACTAACAGCTTGGAGCCAAGCCAATAAGTTACCTATAAATTATTCAAAGTCCAAATTAATTTAAGGGTTTTTAAGGCCGGGCAGAAAAGGCAAAATCTTGATCTTAAACTAGAAATACTGTAAGATTTTTCAATTCTTTAAGCCAAAATATACAATGTGCTGCCACTATCTCTCTTTTTAAATCTACTTTGAAAGTATTTTCTCCTTAGCTGATTCTCCACATATGGACATTATTTATTTATTTTTTTAAATTTATTTATTTTTGCTGCTTTTTGCGTGTTTAGTGTATCTTGTCCTGTTTGCTTTTTTTTTTTTTTATCTTAGTTTATAATTAAATCTGATTTCGCCGCTCTTGTATTTCATTTAGAGTCGTAAGTTAGGAAGGGAGCTCATAGTAATAAGCCCCCTATGGTGTCCTCTTAAGCTTCCTCGCCAAGAAAAAAAATTCTCTTAGTAGTAGTGGTAGTAGTAATAGTAGTAGTAATAGCTGCAGCAGCAGTAGTAGTTGCAGCAGCAGCAGCAGCAGTAGTAGCAGTAGTAGTACTAGTAGCAGCAATAGTAGTAGTAGTAGTAGTAGTAGTAGTAGTAGTAGTAGTAGTAGTAGTAGTAGTAGTAGTAGTAGTAGTAGTAGTAGTAGTAGTAGTAGTAGTAGTAGTGGTGGTGGTGGTGGTGGTGGTGGTAGTAGTAGTAGTAGTAGAAGCAGTAGTAGTAGTAGTAGTAGTAGCAGCAGCAGCAGCAGCAGCAGCAGCAGCAGCAGCAGCAGCAGTAGTAGTAGTAGTAGTAGTAGTAGTAGTAGTAGTAGCAGCAGCAGTAGTAGTAGCAGTAGTAGCAGCCAGCATGATATCTCCCATCTCAATAAAAATTTGAAAAAAAAAGATATGCTAGCCAACGCCATGACTATCTGTGAACTTGTGCAAGTACAATGGTTATCCAAAAGTTATTCGGCAGTTGAACTACTTAGGAAGTCACAGCGGACAGCAAAAGATGCCGCAATAAGAAACGGAGCTTTTTTCAAACGTTGATTTTAGGAAAACAAGAGCAAACGACCCAAATAAAAGTTGTGCTCATTATATTATTGAATCGGGTGCAAAAATACAGCTACTCTTGAGGAAAAATGAAAATAACATCCTAAAAGTCACTGAACGACCTTTTTGCCAGGATCGCTTCACATTACAAGGATTCTTGCACAGGGTTACCTCGTGCCAGATCCCTCAGTACTTTCAGGTGCTGGTTTTTGTTAGGAAGTCATGAAAAAGGACATTAACATTCAACATCGTTTAAGTGCATTTTCTAACTTTTGTCGTCTTGTTAACA
>NC_090895.1:3852745-3872745 GCF_036669925.1 Montipora capricornis | reverse complement strand
GCGCCTTCAATATATCTATCATGACCAAAATACTGAGCAACATCTATTTCACGTGAAATCCAGTTGGATTCCACCGATTCAACGGTCAGTTGCTCTTGAGACTTACTTAGAAGAAGTCAAAATACTCTTTTTTTTTTAAGAACGTCAATTTTGGAGCTGAGGCTGAACGTTCTTATATATATTTACGACGTGAGGCTGAAACGTTCTTAAGATGTTCTTAAATACATTGTGTAGTATTTCAATGTAACCAGGAAACCTATCAAAGGTTCTTAAAAATAAGAACTGCTCATTAACAAAGTGGGATGTGTATAATGCAATGAGAAAACCAATGTCATGTTATAAAATATGCCCTTAAGTATTTTGGTTAATTTACAGTTATTTACCTTTATTTCATGCTTTCATTTAAAATAAAAATAAGTAAAATAAAAAAGTTCTTAATCAACTCTCAGCCTGAGGAATGTTGTTCTTAACACGTACTTAAAATTTTTGATTTATTACTGTAATTGTGAAATGTGAAAGTTTGTTGGGTGGCCACGGTAAGGTGAGTTGCACTGTAGTCTCAGCCTTACGTTCTTATAAAAAAAGTTCTGATATAAAACAAAAGAGTATTCGTATAGAACGTCAATCCGGCGGCAATTCGCTGACATTTCGTATCCTTTTTTAAATTTCGGGTCACATGGCGCCATGTGGGTTAAAAAGAATTCGGCAAACTTGATGGATAAAGATTGAAACTAAAAGCGTGATATTTGAAATTTCGAATAATAATTTGTCCAATATTGTCCATCATCTGTCGTCCATCGTCTATCGTCCAGAATTCGTCGACTGTGTTTTAGCGCATGCACAAGTTGTTAAAAATGTGTGCAATACTGCCGTGTCCGTCTAATTTAGCGGCTTATAAAGAGCTGTGACTTCAACCGATAATAGACACATTATTACCAGTTTCCTTAGAAGCCTACCAAGAACAGCAAGTTGAATGGTCCTTGTCCAAGTTTTTATTCCGCCTCCAGATGTAAGCACCTCGCAACGGTATTTTCCCTCGTCAGCAGTAGTTACATTCAACACAATCAGTGTCATTTTGGTTGGAACCCATGTTGCACTGAAACGACCTACAAACTTACTATCACCTGGGATAATACCTGGTGAAGGGAAATATTGTGCAACAGTATCACCTTCAAAACTCATCGTCACTGATAAAACACTCAAGTCTGCCGTTAGACTGAAGTTACAGCTTATTTCTTCATTGATAAATCCTTTGGTTAGATTCTTGTGAGTTGTGGAAAGACTTCCTGCATCTGTGATTGTCTCAAACGGAGGAGGCTCATACCAAGTAATGTTGCCGCCATCTGAAACATGATCACTACAGAAATGCTTATAAATTCAATAATCATTACATTTGCATTATGTGTAGAATCCAAGTAGAATATAACGAAACAAAGGGTTAATGGAGTTTCTAGCTGTCATAATTTACGCCAGTCTTGACGTTTTAAACGGAATTGCGAGTACTTTGCAGCTCAGTGTTAATTTTAGATTTCGGTTAAAGCGATGTAAAGACCCCAGGACTGCCGTGTAAATTTCCGTATTATTCAAACGTGAACATCCCGTTTTTTAAAATATACGACTGACATCTAAGCATTTCTGAACAAAACGTACACCAGTCTCTATCGTTTCAATCATCATCAATCATGCTTTCAATCATCGTACAGAATTCTGATAATTGCATAATATCGAATCGATTTTAAATGTTAATAAAGATGTCACGCTGTTTCATCAACCCCGGAAACTAGAAGAGTGTTGCGGAATCATTTTCCCTCAGTCACGTTTTTGACTTGAACCCGCCGAATATCCAGTGCTTTTGCGAAATAACAGCCCACTCGTTATACAAAATTAGTGTTGTTTGTTATTTCTTGTCCACACAGCCAGTGTTGCAGAAGTAGCACATTAGCGACCATTAGCAAATTGCATTCTCTTCAAAATATCTGAGAGCATCAACAGTAATGTTGAATTGCGGAATTTTTATCGTGTTTCGCGACAAACCGTGGTAAACATTTAAGAAAATATGATCGAAAATACACAGAGAAGTAATATATCAAGCACAAGAAGGAGTGTTTCATTGGATATTCAAACACCGAGAAGCGAGTTGAACCGAACGAGACCGAAAGCCGATTTTTTGACCGATTTTTTTGTTTATTGCTGTCAGCTCAGAGGTGTTTGATCGCTGCAAACTGTATACGCTAATGACGATGAATTTTGTACTTTATGCAGAAGTATAATTATTTCCATATACCTTATATTGCTTTCTCGGGTTAGTAACGGGAGCTCTGCTTTTAGGCTTGGCTAAATCTGTACAGCGTTAACTTTTGAAATCACACATGTTCCGATATTGCTATTAATAAGCGTATTATTAGCGATACTTGACAAACTGATAATAATTCAAAACTCGAAGAGCAATGTACTTACCCGCTAAATGCATTATGCCTCCAAAAATCAAGCAAACGGTAGCCGGTGGTATACTCTTATGGTCGAAGACCGCCATACTGAATACCTTCTCCTCAGTTCTTTTGCTTCGCCAATCAACCGTGTTTATGAATCATGGGACGAAAAGCCGCATATTTAAAGTGGTGAATGGTAGAGGAAATTTGCCTTATAGTGTACTACTGTTTTAACAGTGCCTCTTGAAGTGGAAGTTAACAAAATCTTCCAAAAAACGAAAAAGATTCAGTATTCCCTACCTTAGTTCGGGGAAGAACACTTGCCAACTGTTTCAACAACCACTTATGGAACTTGACTTGCCGTATCGTTCGTTCACTTGTAACGCAATGATTGGAGAAGCTGAAGGAAACTACTTCCTATTTGGGTTTTAATTTCAAAATATTCCCCCTCTTTTTTTTTTTTTTTTTTTCATATAATACATATCTCTTAAGAATTATTAGGCAATGTGAGCAAGAAGGAATTCAAATCGCGCCGGTTCAAGCCTGGATTTCTTTTCAGGCTCCTTTACAACTGTATTATTTGCTGAATTTACATGACCTCTCAGACATAACTAATAAACTATTTAATCATCCCTTTCATTTTCCGGTTGAGACAAGGCCGGGAAATCACTTTCCCTGAAGATCAGCTATATCAATACATTCCTAAAACTCACGTTGATATGCTAGATATTGCGAGATAGAAAGGACGACGTACATAAATCAGCTGTTGTTAAGGATGTTTATTATATGGCTTTTATTATATGGCTCTGTCTCACGAGGACTGGGAGCTACAAAATTGACGAATTTGATTGGCTAAAATCACGCATAGATGGAAAGCGAAGGACTTTTAATGCCGTGTTTACACTTGAGCGTTTACCGCGGCTACGATTGACCAAGGTCAAATTAATAAACCATGTTACATTCGTTCACTGTTTACACCGGTGTCACTGCGGATTTGGACCCCTCGGTCTAGATCTGCTATAGCGGATATGGACCCCCTTTCGAGGATTTGGACCCCCTGTAAATAAGCGTTCTTCAAGTTTGATTAAGGTAATAAAATTCCTTTGCATATTCTTTTTTAAGTTGCAAAAAAGGCAAAATGAAAATATTAGGTAGTTTTGCTTTTCAAATGATCTCAGATGAAGGCTTATTAAACGTTTTTGAGCTGCGCTGGCAAACATCCCACGCTACAATAGTAGCACTTGCGACGAAGAACAGCGCACCGTCATCCAAGAAAAACTTGTCCGCCTTTTTTTCGCAGGTTTCGCTTTTGGTCTTTTGTCCAGCCCTCGCGGGATACTGATTATCTCTGAGATACTGGTAAACTTGGTTTTATATAATTTGATCTCGGCCATCTCAGTCGAACAGTTATAAACGGAATGATTACTATACTCACTCTTGCGAGGGACACTTTAAATACTTTTAGTGAAAGCGAAGTTTATTGGTCAAAATTAAACTGTTCACTCTTTTGTGTTATAGCAATTGTACTATTTATGAAATCGCAGAATTTCTTTCCCATCTCTTTCTCACTCACGTGTGCTCCACAGGTTTCTCCGTTGCCTTATAGTTTCTGGTCTTTTATTGGCGGCTAAACACTCGCAAACTGCTGGAGAAGGATATTGCTTATGCGAGGAGGCCAGTAGAGGGATGCAAGTATGCAGCATGGAAATTTTGAAACCTTCGATTTCTCAACCTTCTGCCAAGAAGGTGCTTACTCGCCACCGCAATTTTAACAGCTCTAGTGGCTTCATTACCGGCTTGTTGCTGCTCTGTGGCGATATTACTAGCCAGCCTGGCCCTACAAACACAAAGAGGGCGCAAATTGGAAATTCTAGTGTCCCGTTAAAAGGTCTTGTGATTAATGCCAGAAGTATGAGATCGGAACACAAAGTTGGGACTTCTAGAACGAACAATCTAGATCGGATTCAAGACATCGTTTGTTCCGAACACGCCGGCGAAACCTGGCTGAATAGTAACATTCTCGACCAAGAACTTATTCCACTTTCTGACTTTATTTTCTACAGGAAAGACCGTAAGGATCGCAATTGTGGCGGAGTCCTCATTGCTGCTAAAGCTAGTTCCTTTAAATCGTTGCGGGAATATGTACCAGACTTTGAAAATTTAGCGGACTTAGAACTTGTGTGTGCTGAGATGACCACTTTGTGTAACAGGAAAGTGCTGTTTTGCTCGATTTACTGGCCAGATCTCGACGATAATCCAGGCTCCTGGTTGGAGAAATTGAACTTCTTTCTTGATCATGCCGCAGAAAGTTAAGATAATATGGTAATAGGAGGCGACCTGAATTTGTCCAAAATCTCTTGGGACTCACTAGAAAACACTCGAGGCACAAAAGAGGTGGCGTTCTTAGAAATTCTTAATCATCATTTCTTAACACAATTAAACTTTATTCCTACCAGTCGTGATAAAGTGTTAGACCTCGTGATTACGAATGTGCCGGACCATGTTTGCGTGCGTGAGGTGCTCAATCCTAAAGAATCGGATGTGTTCACGGATCATGGCACGGTGTCTTTTAAATTTTACGCATGTGCAAAAGCTACCCACAAAATAAAAAAGAACAGTGTATGATTATAATGGAGAATTTGACGGTCTTCGGGGAGCTCTTGGAGCCTTGAATTTATGTAATCTTATTCAAGTTAGTGATGACATCAACTCGAACTGGACTTACAGGAAGGATGCATTTATAAGCCGCGCACCGGTGGCTCAGTTGGGGTGTCATGCGGGAGGTCGTGAATTCGACTCCGGCCGGACCAACACTCAGGGTCTTAAAATAACTGAGGAGAAAGTGCTGCCTTACTTTGTAATTACATCCGCAAATGGTTAAGACTTTCAAGTCTTTGGGGATAAGGACTATAAATCGTAGGCCCCGTCTCACAATCTTTCAATGCTCAAACTAAAACAACCCACACACTATTCGTAAATAGTAGGGCATGGAGCTCCCGGTGTTGTGGTCAGAGCTCATTTCATTCATTCATTTGCTGGGTGAGATCGCTAATGGACTGATAGCGGCTGCTAGCGGCGCCTATATATGCTGATGTCCGATCTCACCAATAGATCCCTTGCTTGCAAAGCGCATTTTAATATATTAATAGCAAATGCGCTATATAAATTCATTACCATTACCATTAAGCGCGGTTTTGGGTTTTATTCCAACTAAAAAGATCAAGGAAAAAAACACCCCGCCTTGAATCACATGTGAAATTATTCACGTTCTCCGGAAAAAGGAGGCTGCTCGCTCTAAGCTGAAGAAATCTCCTACTGACCATCAACAACAGAAGTTTCGCGAATAGCGCGCAAAGGCTAAGTCAATTATACTCGAGAGCCCAAACGCTTTTGGCCCCTTTTCAAGCTCAGGAATAAAATGCGGACCGTCCCTGAAACGATGAGCTCGGGCGATGTCAATCAGCAGGGTCCTCAGGCATCAACAACACAACAGATTGCCGATCTGTTTAACTCTTATTTTGTGTCGGTCTTCACTGCTCCTGCTGAGGCCCACACTTCGTCAGCACACTTGAGGCCCTCACACTCCACACTAAATGAGCTGGAGATCCCGGTGCAAATGGTTTGCACATCTCTCAAACAGCTTGACGTAAACAAAGCAACTGGATCCGACGGAATTCCAGTGCACCTGCTGAAGGAAACCGCTGACCAGATAGCACCGTCCTTGACCATGTTGTTTAATAAATCCCTGCGGCTAGGGCATTTTCCCGGGGGACTGGAAACTCGCGAACATTGTTCCTATCTTCAAAAGAGGAAAGAGAGATCTTGTGGAGAATTATAGCCCTATTTCTCTTCTCCCTGTCATCTCCAAAGTTCTTGAGTGCTGTGTTCTGGCGAGTCTACGGGATCATATATCCCATCTCATCAGTCGGGAACAGCATGGCTTCTTAGCCGGTAGATCTTGCGTGACGCAGCTCACATTAGTGGTCAACTCGACACCGGTAAACAAACGGACATTAGATATCTCGACATGAGTAAGGCATTCGATAAAGTGGATCACGCCAAGTTACTTGAAAGATTGCACGACTTGTTCCGTTCATACTTACAGGAACGCAAGCAACAGGTTACAGTTCTCTGGTCCACCTCCCGAGAACTGCTAGCTACATCCGGGGTACCACAAGGGGTCCCTACCAGGGCCAATACTTTTCCTGCTGTTTGTGGACGATCTACCAAAAACTGTTAAGACATCAAGAGTTGCCTGTTACGCCGATGACACCAAGATTTTTATGAGCATCGAGTCTATCATAGACTGTAATGCCTTGCAATCCGACCTTAATGACCTTGTCAGCTAGTCCGAATCTTCTGGGCTCATATTTAATCAGTCCAAAAGTAAATACCAGCGCATCCCACGCAAAAGAACACCTGTACAGTACACTTATACCATCAACGAAAGTTTAACGCCTCTGGAATCTTGTCACCTTGGTATGTGGGTGTCAAGCAATATTGCTTCAGACAAACTAGTGATTGAACGGTGCGCGAAAGCCAACAAACTCCTCGGCTTTGTGCACCGAGCCTCTAGATGCATCCAAAGCACCCAAACGCGTCGCACACTGTATCTATCTATCGTCCGGTGCCGTCTCGGCTACGCAACCCAAACATGGTTGCCACAGTCCATTGGCTTGCTAAAGCAAGTTGAAAACGTGTAGCGGCGTGCAACAAGACTTATTTTGAAGCTTCCCTACGGTTGCGATGTAACTGATAAGATCCCCCTTCAAGTAACCAATCTGTTACCTATCTCGTTTTAGCACGAGTTTCTGGATATAGTGTTCTATAAAGCTGTAAATGGCTTAGTTTTAACAGATAGTGAAGCTCTGCCTGTAACTAGACAAACAACGAGATTTACCAAGTCATCGAGCAGCAATGCCATTATTTATATTCCGAAGCGAAGTAGAACTGTAACTTATCAACGTTCTTTCTTCATACGCGCATGCCGCACATGGAATGTTCTGCTCGTTGAGTTACGCACAAGTCACATCTCCCTAGACTCATTTAAGCGTACACTACTTCAATATTACAATAGGGCCCTAGATCTGTACGACGATGACAACATCAGAACCTGGAGAACGTTCTGTCCCAGGTGCAACATAGCGAGGTCTCTCTTGTGCCCGCCGTCGTGCTGCTTCTAGCAATTTGAACTCTTGTTTTGCTTCCTTATTGTATGAGTAGGTTTAGTTATTATTTTTCATTTAAGAGGGATCAACTGTAACTGGCTTGGCAGTAGTGGTCTCCCTGCATAATAATTCTATGTTTATAAGTATTGTATTCTAGTTAGGCGAAGCTGAATAAATAAATAAATAAATAAATAAAATATTCTGTAATTGCTCCAGCGTTTCAAGTACATGAGGAGATATGTTCATAGACCTGTATTTTATCTCATGCATGAAAAAGTAAGCGCTTTCATCCCAAAGTGAACTCCGCATGTTTTCATTGATTAACAGCCGCCATATTGGTGGACCATTTTTCACCAACATGTCGTCTCCACACAAAACTCTGAGAATTGGAGAGGTGGTTTACACAAGTTCTTGGCTTTTTTCGTTGCACGGTTTCGATTTCATAATTTCGTTGCGTGACATTGAAAAGCGATGTACACTCTCTTTTTTTTATAAAGAGAACGTTTTATAAAGAGAACGTTCTTATATATATTTACGACGTGAGGCTGAAACGTTCTTAAGATGTTCTTAAATACATTGTGTAGTATTTCAATGTAACCAGGAAACCTATCAAAGGTTCTTAAAAATAAGAACTGCTCATTAACAAAGTGGGATGTGTATAATGCAATGAGAAAACCAATGTCATGTTATAAAATATGCCCTTAAGTATTTTGGTTAATTTACAGTTATTTACCTTTATTTCATGCTTTCATTTAAAATAAAAATAAGTAAAATAAAAAGTTCTTAATCAACTCTCAGCCTGAGGAATGTTGTTCTTAACACGTACTTAAAATTTTTGATTTATTACTGTAATTGTGAAATGTGAAAGTTTGTTGGGTGGCCACGGTAAGGTGAGTTGCACTGTAGTCTCAGCCTTACGTTCTTATAAAAAAAGTTCTGATATAAAACAAAAGAGTGTACTCATAGAACGTCAATCCGGCGTCAATTCGCTGACATTTCGTATCTTTTCTTAAATTTCGGGTCACATGGCGCCTCGTGGGTTAAAAAAACTTGATGGATAAAGATTGAAACTAAAAGTGTGATATTTGAAATTTCGTATAATAATTAATTTTTCCAATATCGTCCATCGTCTGTCGTCCATCGTCTATCGTCCAGAATCCATCGACTGTGTTTTAGCGCATGCACAAGTCGTTAAAAATGTGTGCAGTACTGTCATGTCCGTCTAATTTGTATAGGTAATCGTATGGGGCCGAGTAAAATTAAAGATTAATATCACGCGTGTTTTCAGAAGTTGCTGAAATTGCCCGAATCGCGCGGCGACGAGAGCAATTTCAGCAACTTCTGAAAACACAAGTGATATTAATCCTTAATTTTACGAGGAACCATTGCGATTACTTGTTAATAACAAAGAGGGCAAAATTTTCTTAACACTGTTGAGGCACCTCGAAAAACAGACAGCTAAGCGGAGTTAAAACACTCGTTCGCTCGGAAGCAAAACAACTAACAAACAGACAAGCAAGTCAACTTGTTCTTTGCGTCCAAAACGAGTATAGATGATTGTTATTTACATCCACTCGAGAGGAAAATACGAGTTTCATTCGTGAACAACTGTAACAACGATTAAACCAAATGTTAAGCTTCAATTTATTTTATTCACCTGTGCTGTATAGGTTTTTTCCACTTGCAAATACGCATCCGTAAACATGGCAAACGGTTTGTCCAAAGAAATCCACCAAATTTGAGCTACTTGTTCCTCCCGTCAATGGCAAATTGTTCTGTGACCTTTTTTGTTGAGCTGCAAGATGTCGTGGTAAACTGAAAGCCCTTGACGAAAGGAATCATTTTGTTTTTCAACTACACAATCCCGCTACGCCGGGCGCCATGTAAGTCGATCCAAGTTTTAAGCTTTTCGTGAAAAAAATATTTTGCCCTTCTTCTTGTCACTCGAAAATTCAAATTCAGATCATCTTTTAAAGCTAGTTCTTAATCTTTATGCCTTTTCGGCGAATGCAGTGCGAATTAAAAGACAAACTTCGATGAAGACGAAGTTGTTTTGCTCAAAGAGAAGAAACCAACTGAATGTGGAAGGCGAACGTTCAGCCAATCAGGAGCAAGAATTTTTGGCGCTCGACCAATCGTGAGCGAGTAATTTTGCCCTCTTCTCAAGCAAAATTAAGAAAAAATACCCTCTTCATTGACCAATCAGCATTCAGTAATTTTGCCCTCTTTGTTATTAAGCGGCTTATAAAGAGCTGTGACTTTAACCGATAATAGACACATTATTACCAGTTTCCTTAGAAGCCTACCAAGAACAGCAACTTGAATGGTCCTTATCCATGTTTTTACACCGTCTCCAAGTGTAAGCACCGCGCAACGATATTCTCCTTCGTCAGCAGTAGTTACATTGAACACAATCAGTGTCATTTTAGTGGGAACCCATGTTGCACTGAAACGACTTACAAAACTACCTGGGATTATACCTGCTGAAGAGACATATGTTGCAACAGTAACACCTTCAAAACTCATCGTCACTGTAATGATACTAAAGTCTGCCGTTAGACTGAAGTTACAGCTTATTTCTTCATTGATAAATCCTTTGGTCAGAGTCGTGTGTGCTGTGGAAATTCTTGCTACATCTGTGATTGTCTCAAACGGAGGAGGCTCATACCAAGTGATGTTGCCGCCATCTGAAACATGATCACTCAGAAGTGCTTATAAATTCTATTATTATAATATTTGCATTATCTGTAGAACAAAGAGTTAGTGGAGTTTCTAGCTGTCATAAGTTACAATAGTCTTGATGTTTTCAAACGGAATTTGGAGTACTTGGCAGTTCAGTATTAGATTTCGGTTAAAGCGATGTAAAGACCTCAGGACTGTTCTGTAAACTTCCGTATTATTCAAACGTGAAAATCCCGTTTTTTAAAATATATGACTGCATGGACATTTAAGCATTACTGAACAAAACGTACACCAGTACACTGCACAAAATAATTGTCTATTCCGTTTCAAATCAACATCCTTGCAATCATTATACAGCATTCTGATAAGTGCATAATACCGCATTATAAATGTTAATAAAGATGTCACGCTGTTCCATGAACCCCGGAAACTAGAACAGTCTCGTTGACTTCAACACGCCGAATATCCAGTCTTTTGCCAAATTACAGCCTACTCGTTATGCAAAGTTTGTGTTGTTTGCTATTTCTTGCTCACACAGCCAGGGTTGCATAAGTAGCACAATAGCAAATTGCATTTCAAAAGATCTGAGAGGATCAAGTGATCGCAAATACACGGAGGTTTCATCGGATATCCAAACACCCAGAAGTGAGTTGACAAACGACGCTGAAGGCTGAGGTTTTTAATCGGTTTTTTGTTTACTGTTGTCAGCTCAGAGGTGTTTGATCACTGTAAACTGCATACACAATCGAATGACGAGTAATCTTGTACTTTATGCATAAGCATAATGATTTCCATATACACTATATTGCTTTCTGAGGTTAGGAACGGTCAGCTCAGAGGTGTTTGATCACTGTAAACTGCATACACGATCGAATGACGATTAATCTTGTACTTTATGCATAAGCATAATTATGTCCACATACACTATATTGCTTTCTGAGGTTAGAAACGGGAGCTCCGCTTTTAGGTTTGGCTAAATCTGTACATTAATGAGTTTGAGAAGTATATAGCGGTAACTATTTTACACATGTTGCAATATTGCTATTAATAAGCGTATTATTAGCGATTCTTGACAAACTGATAGTCATTCAAAACTCGAAGAGCAATATACGCACCCGCTAAATGCATTATCCCTCCAAAGATTAGGTAAAAGGTAGCCGGTCGTATACTCTTATGGTCTAAGACCGCCATATTAAATACCTTGTCCTCAGTGCTTTTGCTTCGCTAATCATCCGTGTAATGAATCATGTGACGAAAAGCCGCATATGGTCGAGGAAATTTGCCTTCTAGTGTATTACTGTTTCAAAGTGCCTCTTGAAGTGGAAGTTAACAAAATCCTCCCAAAAACGAAAAAGATTATTCCCTAGCTTAATCCGGGGAAGAACATTGCTAATTGTGTCGACAACTTTTTGTGGAACTTGGCTTGCCGTATCGTCCGTTTACGCGTAACGCGAGCACAATGATTGGAGCAGCTGAAGGAAACTATTTCCTATTTGGGTTTTAATTTCAAAACATTTTCTTTCTTTTCTTCATTTAATATACATCTCTCTTAAAAATTCTAAGGCAACGTGAGCAAGAAGGGATTCAAATCGCGCCGGTTCAAGCCTGGATTTTTTCAGACTCCTTTACAACTGCATTATTTGCTGAATTTACATGACCTCTCAGACATAAAGAATAAACTATTTAATCATCCCTTTACATTATACGAATTGCGACCAAGCATCATTAGAAGGACATTGAATGAGGAAAAATCACTTGACCTGAGGACCAGGCCTAAGGTTATGTCAATACATTCCTAAAACTCACGTTGATACGCTAGATATTACGAGATAAAAAGGAGGACGAACTTAAATCAGCTTGGAGCTTATCGAACAACTTAAAGAAAGTTGTAAGTAAGTGAGATCATTGCGACAGAAGAAAAAGTGAGCAAGAGTGAATTTAAAAGAACACGCAGGAACGTGCAAAAGCACCGGAGGTGGCTTGACTGAGGCATGTATGGTGTCCATTGGTGACAACAATGTCAGAAATAACAGAGATAAAGGAATGTGGAAGAGGTTACGGATTTTTCATAGTTCAGGCAGTAGCCCTGTTGCTTGCAGCTCAGGAGCAGTCCCTTCGGATCATCTTTGTTAACTACTACATTGAAAAGTCAGCCATCATCGTCATCATCATTAGAATTAGGTTAAAGTAAGTAGTATCTCCGAGTGTTTACCACCACAGAGAACATACCACAACGCCAGGAACTCCATGCCGTACTCTTTGCGTGCAGTTCGATCACCGTCTCATTTGATCGACTTTCCTCTGATCCGTGTAGCTGAAGCTTTGAATACATGAAAAACGGCTCGAGCATTGACGGACGAGGGGGGATAAACAAGGTGCGCACCGAGGACCACAAGTTAATTCACTGCCGCCTGTTACCCTCGTAATATTTACCAACGGCTAAGGGGCTACGGGTCAAGAGCCCATGAAGCGAGGCCGAATGGGCTGTTGACCCAGAAAAAGGCAATAATACAGTTAGCAAATGCAAGTTAAAGAAATAATTATTTGGGAATAAAACGAAAGAAAGCGTCACGCTTTCCGCTACTCGAGGACTCATAGTTACTAATAGTTATTTATTCTTACTGGCTTTACGGTTAGTGAAAATATGGGTTTGGAATTGACCGCGTTTTGGTGTTTCTGGGTACTGCTAAATTAAATAGAAAACTAGTGAATTCCGCGGTAAATTTCACGCGAAAAACCGATATCGCACGAATCACGAAGCGATGAGTGCACTATCGGTTTTTCAAGTGTAATTTACTGTGGAATTCACCAGTTAGGCAATGAATTTTTCTTGAATCGCACGAGTTTTTTTTCATTTTCTTCGCTTTCTTGTTTAGAAAAATTCATCGCCCACGTAGTATCGCATAAGTTTTAAAAGAAAACAAGTAAATCCTCAGCAGTCGAACGAAAAGGAAAAAAAAAGCCATTTCAGAGTCAACGGTCAAAAGCCAGCGAATACGAATCATGCTAAAATTAGAAATCACAGACGTACTAGCTCGTGATGTGACAGATCGTTGGGATACTTTGTCAGTTCAAAGTGAAAAAATATTTTTATTAATGTACTTTATTCCACTTTATCTCTGAGAACGAGATCATTAATTCACATTTTGATTTTTTTTCTGCATTGAAACACGCCAGCTTGGCTTGGATCAAGAATCGGGAAAATACGGCAACCAAGAAAGGACAAACTTTAAACAACATCTCCAACAAATTACCTGAACGTGCTTTAAACAAACGTCTGAAAACACAAGCTAGCGATATTTCTCCTTTATTATATCCATTTAGAAATCACTGGTGATCCTAGGCTTGCAATCTGATTGGCTCTCAGCAGTGCGATTTATTACCAAATCGCACTATTTTTGACTCTCTATCATACCATTTTCCCAGCCAATGAGAAAGGAACAATAAACCAAAACAACCAATCAGATTTCAAGGCTTGTTTAAGGTAACCAATCAAATTGCAGGAAAATGAAAGACGAAAAACTGTTGTGTGGCGAATTTTGCACCTTTTGTTTTCAACTGGACCAAGGAAATATAGGTACTGACTAAAAGTATGTATTTTAGCGATTAAATAATTATTGTGTTATTTCTAAATAGATGTAATAAAGTGGTAATTGAACTTCGTGTCGTGCAATTTTGGACTAAAATCATACATGTGGTTTCAAATGGAACTCGCGCTGAGCACTCGTTCGATTTTGAAATTACACGTATGATTTCAGACCAAATTGTACTCCACTCAGTTCAATTACCATTATTAATTTTACGAGAACTCATTGCGATTACGTGTTTATAAAATACAGGCAAAATTTTCTTATCATTGTCCACCACATCAAAAAAAACACAGTTAAGCAAAAAGAGTAAAAAACACTTATTCAGCTTATTCCCTCTCGTTTTGCAGCAAACAAACAAACAAACAAAATCAACTATTTCTTCAAGTCCAAAAGAGTACAGATGATCGCTATTTTAATTCCAGTTGAGAATAAAAATTTGAGTTTCATCCCTGAACAAAGGAAGAATACGATTAAACCATTTTTTTAAATACGAATCCACTTGAAATAAAACATCGGTAAAGGTAGCAAACGGTTTAGTGTCCGAGACAAGAATTTTTGGAGTAACTTCTTCCACCAAGTTTGAGCTATCACTGGTATACTGTTTGGTCATTCTCGTTCTCTTTATCTCTTTCGTTTCTGTTCTAGTCATAGGTCGTCCAGGCATCACGCAACCTTATCAGATTTCTTAAAGATAAGCTTATGCCAAACATTATAATACAGAGAATAAAAAGCAGCTCTAAAGAAATTAAAAATAAACACTCAGCTTTAAGTTCATAGTTCTCCGATGCTTGACTGCGAAGCCACCAGTGTAGACCACAGCTATCATGATATGTCAAACTGGATTGAGACCGGCGAGAAATGCAAAAGAGTCTTTTCCAAACCATTTTCCACCTGAACATGCCTCCCTAAACACGAAAAGCGTTGAGTGTTAAGAGTTATAGTTGGCGTACTATGAAGCCTCGTTTATGTTTAGGTGTTTAGGTGAGAAAACCAGTACTTGATCAGCAGTCAACTTTTAAAAAGCCAGCGATATGGTCACGTGATACTGGTCACATAGAAGTCCTGGTAACATAGAAGTCCAATATTAAAGATGCATGCTGTAAACTAGTGTGATACTGGTCACATTGGCATTCATGAAAGGGTGGACGTACGTACGTGCGTACCAACGTACGGACGGCAAAATTTTCTTGTAATTGTCGAGCCACATCAAAAAAACCGTTAAGCAAAAAGATTAAAAAACACTTGTTCCCTCGTTTTGCAGCAAAACAAACAAATCAAATCAACTATTTCTATATGTCTAAAAAGAATGCAGATGATTGTTAATTCCAGTGGAGAATAAAAATTCGAGTGTCATTCCTGAACAAAGAAAAAAAAACAATTAAACCTCTTTTTAAATACGAATCCACTTGAAATAACGCATCTGTAAAAACAGCAAACGGTTTAGTGTCCGAGAAAATAATTTTTGGAGTAACGTCTTCCACCAAGTTTAAACTATCACTGGTATACTGTTTTGTCATTCTCATTCTCTTTCTCTCTTCTTTCGTTTCTGTTCTAGTCATCCAGGCATCACGCAACTTTATCAGATTTTCTAAAGATAAGCTTATGCCAAACATTCAAATACAAAGAAAAAAGCAGCTCTAAACAAATTAAATATAAACACTCAGTTTTAAGTTCATAGTTTTCCGATGCTTGTTTGCGAAGCCACCAGTGTGGACCACAGCTATCATGATATGTCAAACTGGATTGAGACCGGCGAGAAATGCAAAAAAATATTTTCCAAACCGTTTTCAACCTGAACATGCCTCCCTAAACACGAAAAGCGTTGAGTGTTAAGAGTTATAGTTGACGTACTATGGCAGGTTAGCCGCGTCGAGCCACAGAAAACGTGCGAAAAATGAAGCTTCGTTTATGTTTAAGTGTTTAGGTGAGAAAACCAGTACTTGGTCAGCAGTCAACTTTTAAAAAGCTAGCTATATGGTCACGTGATACTGGTCAGCCAATACCTTGTTTTGACGGGTGTCAATTAACCATAACATAGAAGTCCAATATTACAGATGCATGCTGTAAACTAGTGTGATATTGGTCACATTGGCATTCATGGAAGGGTGGACGTACGTACGTGCGTACCGACGACTTACGGATGGTCAATGACGTCATAACTAAAACCAAAATTTCTCGCATCGATGGGTTACCATATTTTCTTGACTATGGTGCTCCGCGCGTGGAGCTCCACTAAAATAACAGCCTTTACTGGCACCTTTACATTTTAGGTAGAATTAGTGGCGCGAAAAGCGAAAACATACATGATATTGTGTGAATGTGGGAAACTTTTAAGATACGGCACGTTAATGTGTCGAGGATAGTACACTGGTACTCGGCGTGTGTCACGAGCAAAGTGAAATGGCAGAAAAGAGGTATAAAATTTATGTGAGAATGCTTCGGAGTTGAGGTAAGATTAGCGAGCGGATGTGAACATCTTATGTGATCACGAGATTGAGACAGATATCTGATAATTGCGCAGGTACGTGTAACTGACAAATCACTATATTCACGTAGGAATACCTAGAGATCTCCCTAGAGATCGATCTCAATATTAATCTGAAGGTAGGTAGGTAGGTAGGTAGGTAGGTAGGTAGAACACCTACCGCGCACCCGTGGCTCAGTTGGTTGAGCATCAAGCTGCCATGCGGGAGGTCGTGAGTTCGACTCCGGCCGGACCAACACTCAGGGTCTTTAAATGACTGAGTAGAAAGTGCTTCCTTTGCAATTACATCCGCAAATGGTTAGACTTTTAAGTCTTCTCTCTGGAGGTCCCGTCTCACAAATAACTTCCATGTTCATTAGTTCCTTGTGGGGCGTTAAAGAACCCACACACTATTCGAGAAGAGTAGGTGATGAAGTTTTCAGTGTTGTGGCTGTCCTCTGTGTGTATATGGGTGGGTGGGTATAGCAGGTCCACATCAGCTGAATAACTGGCAAAACTTCAACCTGCTCAAACAAATAAACAACAAAAAAACAACCAACAAACCTACCCTGAGGTGAAAAGGAGCGAGAAAAATGAAAATGTACATTAGGACCATCATCGGAACCGGTGAGAAATATTTAGGTAGTGCCCCTGGTTTTTGGTTCATAAAGAAGTATAACAAAGAAGTTGAATGAGTGGCAAGGTCAAATCCTTTCCTTGTAAATGAAATCAAAGGAGAACTATAAAGAAGTCGTGGATACATTGCTTAAAAAACCCCATTTACACGACAGGAAAAAACGGCAAGGCTAGGATGAAAATTGGCAAGGGTAGCTAACATTTTGGTAAGGCAAGGATTGTTTACACATACATCTTTTTATCCTCGCTAAGGTTGTTTTGGGCAAGGCTATTTTGCTCCAGGCAAGGCTTAACATTGTAACAGAGCATGCGCACTTTGCAAATTAAACATGGCGTCGAGCTTGTTGATGTTCGTAAACTCCTTGCTGAAGAGAAACGACGACAACGTGAAATAAAGAAACAGAAAAGTGAGGAACTGAAGAGGAAAGAGCGTTTAATGAGATACCGTGGCTGCCGTAGGAAAAAAACTGTTGCTTTTCATGCTCGCAATGGCAACACTGATTAACCCTTCAAGAGAACGAAACATCTGGATGAATCCTAAGTCAGATGACTGGTTTAGAATGTCTGTCACAAAAAATACGTTTACGTTTATTCTTGGTGAAATCGAACATGAAATAGCAAGACATGACACTCCAATGCGAAAAGCCGTTCCAGCGAGGAAGTAGTTAGCAATGATACTCTACTACCTCGCCTCTACGTCCGAGTACCGAACGATTGCAAACCTCTTTGGAGTATCAAAGGCATTCCTTTGTAATTCCATCAAAGATGTGTCTTGTGCCATTATTAAAAGTCTGCAGGGAAGATTAATTTACATTCCAAAGAATGACGAGCTGAAATCTATCCTTGAGACTTACAGAGAAAAATGGGGTTTCCCAATGTGTGCTGGGGCTATTGATGGGACACATATCCCTATTATTGCACCAAAGGAGGACCACACCGACTATGTAAACAGAAAAGGTTACCACAGTGTTGTCATGCAGGCTGTGGTAGACTGTAACTACCTTTTTAGGGATGTTGTTATTGGATGGCCAGGTAGTGTTCACGACGCTCGCATCTTGTCGAATTCTAGTGTCTATGAGAAAGGGAACAACAAAACATTGTTCCCAGATATTAGAGAAAGGATTGGGGATCAAGATGTTCCGATTGTCATACTCGGTGACCCTGCTTATCCATTGCTGCCTTGGCTTTTGAAGGCATATCCTGAAACCCCGAACACTCCCCAGAGCCAAGGGGTGTTTAATTACAGGTTGAGCAGAGCGCGCATGACAGTCGAAAACACTTTCGGGCGATGGAAGGGTCGATTTCGCAGATTTTCCAAGAGGATAGATTTGGAGGTACCTGGAGTGGTCAACTTAACTGCTGCATCCTGTGTTCTTCACAACATGTGTGAATTACAAAAAAATGAAGTCTTGGAAGACTGGATGGATGGAACAATTGCACTTCTTCAGCCTCAGTCACCTCCAAATGAGCTTGAAGGAGGAGACGATGCCACAGACATTCGCTCAGCATTTAAGACCTTTTTTATGTCTCAAGATGGTGAGAACATTGGAACAGGGTCACAACCTGTACGCTAGAAAAGATTGCAACCCAATGTCATGGAAATTTATGGTACCAAAAAATTGGTGTACTGAAAAATTGTTTGTTGCGAGAGGGGCACACATTCCTAGCAACTTGGACGAAACCTTGAACTGTCAAATATACATAAGAGTCAATGAAGCTTTATTGAAACAGTCAGTTACGTTGTTAGCAATGAAATTAAATGTTAAACACAACATAAGAAAACAGGAGAGAAATAATCAGATGAAGGCTTATTACTCTTATGAAGCTACTCAATAATGCCGTTCTTGATGTATATAATTTATTTTCCTCAGTGTACATATGTTGAGTCTATTTAAATGTCATTTTTTTCACGAAGAAAAGACTTTTGTTCATGAACTGTCAAGGATTACCCGGATTTCGTTTGGTAAAGTGCGTAATAACTAAGGTTTCGAGTATACAAAGTAAAACAACTTTTTAAAATTAATATTAAAACACTTGCAGTTACCTTGACTATTTCGAACGTAAAAGAATTAACAAAACGTGACTGTATGACTTGCAAAAAAAGCCTTTCATTACAACGGTATGTAGCTGGACTCTGATGACGAATATGGACACGCACTTTCGTCTACTACTCCACCCATGGTCCCATAGCCCCATCCAAACAATCTGCAATCACGTTGGCCTGGATCATCATACCCAGTTGGACTGTATACCACAGGTCCAGCTGATGACTGCATGCTTGTCGTAGGCATATATGCATTGCGTGTTAAGAGTTGAAGAACTGCTAACTCGTGTTGCCTTTCCTCTCGTCGCCTCTCGGCCTCTATCTTTGTCTGCTTCAACTGTAATGCCATTTCCCGCTTGTGCCGTTCTTCTTCAATCTTGAAAAATCTTTGGAGAAAAAAACAACCTCTTTGGATACAATATTTCAACGACTGATGACCACACACATGAGTTGTATGAAATTGTGCAAATGTGTCATATTTCTTAGGCTCTGTAAGACCATTATGTAACAATATGAAGATATATCTCATAATTTAGTCAAAACTAACTAAGCGCACATTGCACTGATATCATAGGCAGGACTTCACAGAACTCAGATCTTGAGAATCCTGACTGTAGCTTCACAACCACAGTTTGTATTATCTCAAAATCTGACACTCCAAAGAAATAATTTTGCAAGTTTCAAGGCAAACAGTAGACTGCTATGATCTCAGCTGAGTTGCTATTATTATGCCACTTTGACAGGATGGTATGGCGTTTGAAATGTTGATATAAACATCAATGAATTTCTTACATTCTTTGTGGTAAGGAATAATAACTGCTCAGCAAAGGCAAGCACTTTTCAACAACACTGTGCTTGCTTGAACATAGTGAATTTCAAAGTTCAGTACCTGTCCATTTCTGAAGCTGCCGAGGTTATCATCTTGTCACAGAGAAGCTCAAGAGATCTCTCCAACTTAGTCCTTTTGGTGCTGCAGCTTTTTGGTAG
>NC_090895.1:3832745-3845245 GCF_036669925.1 Montipora capricornis | reverse complement strand
CTCGTCTTTTGCCGGAATTGCACTGACTAAAAAGAAATATTTGAATAAGATGTGTATATTTGAAGTATGGGTTTTTAGACGAAAGGGAGAAGTGACTCACTCTTTTTTTGGACAATTTAAACAATTATCTCTTATAGACACCTTAAAAATTCTGGTGGCCTCACATTCAGATGGTGGTGCAGCGCTTAGTAGAGTATTGCACCGGCATAGCAGAGGTCGTGGGTTCCAATCCCGTTGAAGGTATCTGAACAATATTATTGTTTAAATTGTGCGGAGATGTACGAGGATCACACATCTCTTTCATTAAAAAAGGATTTCTCAATTAGTAATTCTCGGTTTTCACATGACGTCACGACCGCCATGTTGGTGTCCCTAAACAAAGAAAAGGCGGCCATGTTGGTGCCCACACCAAATCCTCCGGGAATTTAACTCTATTATTACGGAAACGCTTTTGTTTTCGTTGAAAAACATGGCTGTTGATCACGTGAGTGAAAACCAGCAATTATCCTTTTGAAGTAACTTAAAACAACCACGAGTATTTGAAGAACCAAATTATTAGTGAAATTCCAAAGCGTGCACCTTTCTTCACGATTCTCGCCAATGAAACAACTGACGTTTCGAATACTGAACAGCTTTGCATATCAATTCGATTTGTTGGTGAAACTTGTAGCATACACGAAGAATTTCTTGGATTTGTACGTTTGGCATGGACGACAGGTGAATCTGTGGCAACATCGATCCTCGAGCGCTCCAAACGTGGTCATTAGATGTGAAAAATTGCGGATGGACAAGGATATAATGGAGCATTTAGTATGCCCTCGGCTGCAAGCATTTACGAGACAAAAGAGCCCCAAAGCAGTCCATACGTACTGCAATGCACACTGCCTGAATCTCGCTATTGTACATTCATGTGATATTCCAATGATAAGAAACATGATAGGAACACTTAAGGAAATATTTCTAAAAGCACGAGCTGTTAGAAGCGCTTTCTCGCACTCGCTGGGTGAAGAGGCATGAGGCGTTCGAGGTATTTAACAGCCTTTTCAGAGCAATTGTCAAGACATTCGAAGTAATTGCAAATGGAGCGTTTTACCTTGACGAGTACGGATCCTGGAAATGGGACCAGGAAACGGACACAAAGGCGAACGGTTTTCTGACAGCCGTAACTCAGTTCCAGTTCATAGTAACGGTGATCACAGTAATGAAGTGTTTGTCTGTCCTCAAACCACTAGGCTTACACCCAGGATGGCTCTGTGAAATCAGATCTGAAAGCTATCGGAGAGCAGCTCGAGGTTCACTTCAATCGGTGGTACGAAGCAAGCGTTGAACAAGGCAAAGACGTCCATGTTGAACCCGCACTTCCAAGAATTGCCAAAAGACAGCGACATCGAGATAATGTTCCACTTGTCACACCTGTTCAGTACTTTCAACGTTCACTGTGCATTCCACTGTTGGACCACCTTATAGCCTATATGGACACGTACGCCAGTGAAATCCAGATGAATGTCTCCAAACTGATGTGTTTGGTACCTGAAGTATTGGTCAGCTCAAGTGACGCCACAATTGATGCAGCGATTCAGTTTTATCGAGATGATTTGGGATACGTTGAGCTTGTCCGTTGGCGTTGCAAATGGTCAGAAGTGGCTGACAAATCGAGTCTTCCAAAAAAGTGCCTATTTTCCTTCCCAACATAAATGTCCTACTTCGCATTCTTTGCACATAACCAAGAGAAAATGAGGGGACAGAGAGGGAGGCTCAAGGCGTTGGCCGGGATATATCATGTCCACGAAAGTTATTTTTAGACGAGCGGAAGTCTTTGTTCTAGGGGAAGTCTGTCTTCCGAGACGTCCGCATGCAGTCTTGCTTAGCTCTCATGTTCTTAGTGAAAAGAGAAAATGATGGCGCACGTGGAAGACTGATGAATATATATTTTCTTTCAAACATCGGACCGAGGTTGGCCTGCATGCGGACGTCTCGGAAGACTTCCGCTCGTCTAAAAATAACTTTCGTGGACATGACATATCCCAAGGGCTGGACCGGGAGCCTCCTTCTCTGTCCCCTCATTTTCTCTTGACATAACCTGTTACTTCCGCAGAGTGCAAAAGGTCTTTTAAGAAGTATAATGACTACAAATAGACAGTCAGGTCTGGCGATGATGAACATCCGCTATGGCAGAGCGATTGACATTGATGTGATCATCAATATCTTTGGCACTCGTCATCCACGCCGCCTTTTCCTAAAAGATATTTTGACAGACGAGAAATTTGGAGCAATTTATGTTTCGTGGAACTTGACTACTAGCTAGAAGCTTTTTGTAGGCTTTTCCTGCCCACTATACTCTCACTGCTCATCCGAAAAATGTAACATTAACTAAAACACGGCATGGAGGTCGACATGACAAATTAAGCTTTTTTTCCAAACCAGAGGTCAGTTCGTTTACGCATGCGCAGTTGATCTGAGAACGGGCGCGAGGAAGGGCGAGGAAACACCTTCGATGGAAACAACAGTTCGTGTGGTGACTTTAGCTTGTGAGTGGGTTTTCTTGTCAGCTCATGATATGATGACGTCAGTTACCGGAAGTAACATTTCATTTCTTTAGCAACGCGTGAAAAATCCGTCTGTGGGCCTTAATTTCAGGAAATCCTTTGACGTGGTACCGCACTCCTGCGTGGAGCTCCTTTGAGTCGCTGATAACATGATAAGATTCCTGCGAAGCAGCATGGAAGGCTGGAGAACAGAGCTAACACCCGGAGGTCAAACTGGGTGAAGTAGACATTAAACGTGGAATTCTTCAGAGAGATGGTTTGTCACCTCTCCTTTTTGCACCGTCATTAATGAGGTCATTAATACCACTTACACTCCGACGCTCTAGGGAAGATGAAAGGTGATTGCGACTTTGGAAATGGTAAAGGGATTATTAATCACTTGTTTTTCATGGACGACCTCAAGCTGTACGGACAGTGGGAACAAGGTAGAGATGAAAAAGAAGTTTGGAATTTTCAAATGCGCTGTAATGATCATTAAAAGAGGAAAGCCTCACCGCTGCGATGGCATCCGCTTACCGGATGATAAACAATTGAGAAAATTATTGGGAGAAGAAGAAGAAGGATGTTAGTCCCTTGGGGTCCTTGAGGCGGACGATATTAAAGACAAGGTCGACATAAAAGACTCAGTTCGTAATTAAGGAGTACGGCTTCCGACGTGTGAGAATGATCCTTAATTCAACTTAATGGCGGTATACTATTAAGGCAATCAATTCAAGAGCTTCCACTGTTTTAAGATCATCGATTGAGGAAGGAAAAATAAACCTGCTGCACGAGCGACACGCATTTCAGTGCATTTTTTTGCCGTAGTCCACTAAACGTGAAATCAGCAACTTTCAGGTTTTGACGACAGCGTGAGCATACAATAGAAAATCGTTCACTTTTTGTGTTCACTTTAGAACCGTTCCTAAAATCCAGTTTTATAATAATTGGCCCCTATTGTTGAACAAAATGGAATAATTGCGAAGTAGTTACGATAGGCCGAGCGCCTAGCCGGCTGCACAGCTCCTTGGTCCGACTTCGGTGAGCTCCGTCCTTAGCAATTCAGTCTCCGACTACGAGTAAGGGCGATTAGCAGGTCAGATATTATTATTATTATTATTATTATTATTATTATTATTATTATTATTATTATTATTATTATTATTATTATTATCATCATTATATTAGGTAGCTTAAGCAACGGCGACGGCAACGAGAACCTCATCTCAAAATTTAAATTCGCGTTATTGCATTTACTTAGTGACTAATTCATTTAATATGAGAAGGGTGCGGTAGTTCCTCAAAAATGACACTCGTCTGAGCGGCACTTAAACGAAAATTATCCTCAAGTGCTGACGTTCTTGATAACACCTCAAAGTCGGCTATTTCACGTTGTCTTGTTTTGCTGACGACGGCAAAGAAATGGACAAAAGTGAAAAAACGCACGTGCAGGGCGTGCAAAGGTGTTGTTTTTGACAGCTAAATATACTTTGTCGTCGCTGATGTTGCCGTTGTCCTTGCTAAAACTCCCAAGTAGGGACCTCAAGCAAGTACGACGACGACGGTTACGAAACATTCCTCGAAAAAACAGAACTTCGTGCTATTATAACAACTCTGGGATTATTCCAAGTCATTTCCAAGGGAAAATGTGTACAAACTTCCAGGAATAAAATTGGTAAGAATGGTGTAGAGTTTTGGAGATAAAAATCAAAAATTTATCATGGGGTGTTCGCGTCCTCCACAAAACCTCAGATTTTGTCATTTCACTTCGTTGGACAAAAATAATACCATTTAAAACGCATGTGCGGAGTGTACATCGTATTTGTTCATTAACTAAACCCATTATTTTCTGGCGTTCTCGCTTTCCTTGACATCATTGTTGCTTTAAGCTTTCAAATGACGTACGTGTAAATGACCATATTTCAGGTTTCGTGTAGGACACGAGCACCTGATGAAAAAAATTCATTCAAATGTTATCCCCAAACATCCACACCCCTAGTCATAGCAATTGTATTCTTGGAATATTGGTACACACTCTCTATGCCGAATAACTTGGGAGTGATCGCGAAATTATTTACAGCATCATAAAATGATTTATTTAGATAACGCTCATGTAGCCGCCATCGTCGTTAGAGATTTACGACGGCGATGTGGACGGCAGCGCCAATGCACAATAGTATTTGATGAACAAAATAAGGTCTCTGACGGTGCGTTTTGAAGTTTTGTTCATTCCTTTCTCGTTCTCTGCTCATCTTGGACATGTTACGTCTAAACAGCAGAAAAACACAAAAGCAAAACAGCGAATTTTATTTTCTTTTTTTTTTCCCATCGGGCGCGTTTAGTCACCCAATGTCGTGTTCAGCAACCTGGCTTTGTTTTCAGTTTGCCATCTTTCATGCTTATAGAAATTTTATTAACATCTTTCCCTTTGTTAGGAGGTCAAGGACTTGATCGGTATATAGTTGTTGTTGATTACTTAAGCATCCTTTTTTTTTCTTCACTTCTTCACATCTGTTCTCCCTCCCTTTTTCCAAAGAGCAATTATTCCACTCGTCCCAGAGGAGGAGCGGGAAGCTCGTTCCAGGGGGAAGGGGTGGGAAAAGACCACTTTTTTTCTCGAGAGTGTGGAGCCTTCTCTAAAAGAGCTAGAGTGTTGCTAAGCCTACCACATTTTCAATTACCGGAAATTAATATATTTTTTTAAGAAAAAACTTGCGTAAAATTGGTAATTGCTTTTATCGTGAAATGTGAGGCACAGAATTTGATTAATGCATAAAGCTACAAGGTCGAGGTTCATTTGACGTAAAATATTACAAAGAATGATTTTAAAATGATTGTTCTACTTTTTCCTTTCAGACCACGTGCACTTGGAAAAGCTAAAGACGTACCAATGTTTCAAATGCAAATGTGACCTTTTTTTTTTTTTTTTTTTCATTTTCAGGATCGTTGCAGGTCATCGTTGTACCTTTTTGAAGATAACCCAAAAACCCTCAATTAGCCTAACCCTTAGACCTAAAACCAATTTTAGGCCTAGACTTTGCCAAATGAAGGGTCTTTTAAATATGTTTGAAGGATTTTACAATAAAATATGCTTTTTTGTACAGTTTAATAATTTATTATGTAAAACACAACGATTTTATTTTGCTGTGCGTCTGTTCAATAATTAGGGAGCTTACGCAAGGACGACGGCGACGACAATAGGGCCGTCTATACGAGAGAAAATAAGCCGCGGCTAACTCTGGCGGCGGCTTACGTAAGCCGCGAACACCCCGTATAAATGGTACAAAATCTACGTTCACGGCTTTCTGAAGCCGCGGCTTATCCTGGCCGGGGAGTTTATACTCGTATGAATAGTTCCTTTCGCGGCTTACGTAAGCCGCGGCCAGAGTTAGGCGCGGCTTATTTTCTCTCGTATAAACGGCACTAATGAGAACGTCGTCTAAAAATACTATTTCCCGTTATTGTAATAATGTCGTTACAATCCCAAGTCGTTCGGAACGAAAAGTGTGTATCAACATTGCGGGAATAAAATTGGCATGAACACTGTGGTTGTTTGGGGATAAAATCATGTTTCATCATGTTCTCATGTCCTGTACACAACCTGCAATGTGCTCATTTCTCGTTGTTGTCAGGACGAGGTCGGTAAAGAATTGCACCAACATGAAAAACGCACGTTGAGGGCGTGCAGAGTTTTTGTTTTTTTCTAGTTAGAGCTATTGTTGTGTGGCGTTCTCGTAGCCGTCGTCGTCTCCTTGCGTAAGCTCCGTATTGATCACAAAAGACGTTTTTTGCTCTTACCACATTAATTGACGTCTTCTGTGATTTATTACTGAACAGATACACGGCAACATGGAATCTATTTGTTAACAAGAACACAATTCTAAACAACTTAAAAATACCCGAGTTTATTTCCGTTTACACGTCTTATAAAAAGTAAAACCTTTCTTCTACAATTGTACTGCCTAAGACTTCTTGTAATTGTTAAAAGAGCGAGTTTCCGTTTCGGATAAGCCTTAGCTAAGGTAAATCAGTTAATGGGTGTGTCAAAAGAGCTATTGCTCCAAGAAGGAATCTTGTATATTTACAAATTAAGTGTTGTCTAATGCTCCATTCACACCAAACCTTAAACATGTTTTAAACATGTTTAGTTAAACACGGTTTCAAAGGGGGTATCTTTTTAAATCATGTTTACTGACTTTTGTCGACTACGAATTTATCACAGATAAAAGCATGTGTTGAAACAAACCTGAATGTCATGTGAAAGCCAGTCCTACATTTTTCTGTGACTTATTTTTATTTTGTTAAACCCAGTTTAATTAGGCATGTCTTGTTGGTGTGAATGGGGTATAAAATGTGCTTTATGGTATTCCTTGGTGATATGTCCATTGGGCGTTTAAGGGACCTTAACGCCCTGTAATCAAGAAAAAGCTTCGTACATACGACCAAATGTTTCATATCACTTCGATTACCTACTAAAATTCTCCAACGTTTTTTTCCTTTAGTTCTTAAGTGCAGCTGGCCAAAATGTTCTTAACGGTCAAAATAAATCCATTCGTCGTAGCTAAAAATTACAATTTCCAAATTTCTCCTCGAAATTTCACATTTTATGCGTCTTAGAAATTGCGACAAGTTAACAAAAATTAGCAGCCATTTTTCCCACAACTGCGCTACTTCGAAGCAAGGGTCCTATCCATGATCCCTAGTTCCTGTTTTCACATAATAGATGTATTGCAACTATCCGAGGAGCACGAAAAACCTGCCTCTTAAAGAGACTAATCAATTTAAGTAAATCAATTAAAATGAAATTTAGATGTTGATTCACTTTGGATTATTTGAAAGGGGGAAATTTCTCATCAAAGTCAAGTGTGAGGTCGAAATGATTAAAGTTCCTTTTGAAAAACAGAAGAGTTAAGGTTGCTTTTTATTTTATGCGTTCAAGTCCTCCAAATTTGCGTACAGTTCATTGTTGTAAATATGCATGTTGAGCAGCCTCTGCAAAAGGAATAAAAAAGCACATATTGAAAGATGCTTTTCTTTTTCGATTTAGTTCACAAAATTACATCACAAAAGATCTCCTCCTCCCCCCCCCCCCCCCCCTCTTTGTTCCAAACAAGAAGTTATACGTCCCATACATCTCTCACCCCTTGCTGCCACCTGTTCGAACCACTTAATGACGTCAAGGTGACCATACTGCTATTCCGTTAGACAGAGAAACTGCAGCCATTTTGTGGTCCAAAGTGACCATAAAAAACACCATCTTTTTCGACTAGGTTTACCCTTTTTGTTTAATTAAGCAAAGCAACATGGCTGTCGGTCCAGTGAGTGAAAATGCTTCGTTATGACTCGTCCGGTTTGTGTTCACAATTTTGTGATGCATCGACCAAAGTGCTTTTGTCACTTACGTATTTAACTCACTTGAAATTACGCAGCAAAAACGAGCACTGAATTAAAGTATCATCCACGCTCTACGCTCCAGTAAGGTCTACACGTTCAAATTGAAGGACCACTCAGTAGTGCCTTCAGTTGATACTGGGCCATGCGTCTGAGGCTATTACGTAAAAAAGTCACAGCTTGGCGATATTTTCTTTGTCTCATAATTCTTAAGGAGAAGTTTAATACAAATTAAAAAAATATTGATAAATGCCCATAAAGCTGCTGAATCAACGCACAGGACATATAGAAGTTGGCTATTGGCTTGCATTAAAATTTTATAAAGAATCTGACCTTGTGCTGGTTTTCCATTCCTTTTAGCTGTTGTGTTAAATCAGCAAATGACGGTCTTGCTTCAGGTTCATTTTGCCAGCAATTTATCATGATTTGATACCTTGGGAATAATTTCATTACACTGTTACCTTACTGTGTCTCAAGCATAAGTCGTATTGAATTAAATTTTATTTATTAAGCTAACTGAAGGTTTTGAATGCAAATGTCAAGGGCATCCAAGTTTGAGACTGGAATACGCAATTTTACAATATTATTTTCGGTCATCATTGTCGTTTGAGGCAAAATACTGACCTTCACCTTACCTGGTGTTGGCGTCGCAAAGTGACCCTATTATCATAACATCAACTTTTTTTACTTTGCATACATGTCATAATGTGACACTTGGTGTCTACTTAAGCCTAACTTCATGTATTACTTTATGGTTACGGTTCTGGTTAAGGTCTTGCAGATAGTTCAAATGAAAGAAGTGTGCTATGAGCTAAAAGGTACTTCGCAGTTGGCGAACGATTATTTTTCCACATTAAACTTTCTTTGGGTCGTTTTCGTTGAACTAAATGACGTAAAACAGCATTTTTCTTACAAGTCATTGTCCACGTGTTGTGGTTTCGGCATCCTGTAACCTTGCTGAAGCAAACTTGCAATTTTCTTGCTATCCATCCGTGGATATGGAGAACCACCTGGTAAAAAAATAGAGAAGGAAATCTTTTCCCGCACCTACCATCCCTGTTAACTTCCCATCCACTGCTAACGCATTTATGACTTAGATTAGGATACCATTGAATCCTAATTCCCTACTCTGAGTCTGTGTATGGGAAATATTCTAGTTAGTCTAATCCTGCTTTCTCTAAGTTGATTCTCAGAGCGAATCTTCCGAGCAAATCTGAATACCTATCCTCAAGAGGGCACTTGACACGCAATTTTGACATCCAACACGAAGTGTCCCTGCCTTTGCTACCTATTTCTAATAATGAAGTAAGGGTAAAGGTTAGAGTTATTTGAGTTCAGGGTAAATGCAACAGTTTATCGTTACCTGAGGAGCAGTATTTGAGGGACACTTCGAGGCGTTAATTGTCTAGTATTCCGAGACACAAGTGATGTTGAAGTCATAGAAAAGAGCAAGGGGACACTTCGTGACGCTTATTGAAATCCGCGTGCCTCTAATTAGGTGAAGTTCTGAACATATCAAGTGGCCCATTTGCAAGATGCAACGTCGAATCCAAAATCAGAATTTTACAGTACGTGAAGATATGATCTCGAAGAGTGTAAAGCAGCAAACTATTGCATGCACAGATTCTTACCTACGGTAAAGATCTCGTAAAGAACAACTCCATAACTCCATCTGTTAAAAAAATGAAATCATCACAGACTTATCATTTTGTACATTCAAATTTAAGGTCATGCATGGTCGAATGGCAGGTGAACTCGATTTTAGACGAAATATCGCTTCTCAAACTTCAAGTTGAAGCGAAAACGAGTAAGTCTACTTACACGTCACTCTTTGTGGTGTATTTTCCATAAAGCAGCGATTCATATGCTGTCCACTTAACTGGTAAACGACCCTGGCAGTTGAAGATAAAAAACAGAATGGATTATACTTAATCGTTTTATGGTTACGACTTGGAACAAAAAACACGGCATCTGAAGTTCACTTATCAAGTTGTAAGCTTGTCGAGTTTCCTATACTTTCTTATGTTCTAGTTTTGTTACCCTTGTCTTTCTTTCATAAATGCTCTCCTGTTGCACATCTCTAGCCATTCCAAAGTCTGTTACTTTGCAAGTCTCTGTTTCCCCAACCAGCACATTGCGAGCTGCAAGATCTCGGTGAATGATCTGAAGTGAAGCATTTTTCACATTATTGGTTAGTTGCAATAAATTTGACAGTGAAAAAAAAAACATTGAGCGGTTGCGGGTATAGCAGTTTCTTTGACAACGTTAATGACATTTACCATGACACAAGCAATGGCAAGTATCAGTGTCACTGGAGAAGTGGAAGTGGCGATGCCGGATCCAGTGATAATGGCAATGACAGGCACATAAGCAGGTGTGACGACGACAGCAGCAACGATAATAGAATTAACAATAGCATTGGCAATATGCAATTGCAACACATTATGACAATAACAACTGCTGATAACAGATGCTTGTTGCTCTTTATGAGGCTTATACTAATGACTCCATAAACAAGAGTAATATCATATTATATCTTTCTTTACCCTTGCATTTTTAGATAATCATGGTGTAGCTAGTATCTCCAAGCATTTATCCTCCCAACCATGATATACCACAGTGGACAGACCAAAACACCGGGAATTCCATGTCCTGCTCTTGCTGAATAGTGTGTGGTGTGTTCTTTTACGTCCCACATGGTTATAAACATTGAAGAGTTGTAAGACAGGGCCTATGGTTTATCGTCCTAATCCGAGAATACTAGAGAGTTTAACCATTTCCAGATGTCATCAGAAAGGCAGCACTTCCTCCTCAGTTAATTAAAGACCCTGAGTGTTGGTATGGCCGGAGTTTTGATCCCTCACAGTAGTTTGGAGCTAAACCAGCTGAGCCAACTGGTATGTGCTATACAAACTGCTAACTTTGTTTGCTGTATTAACTACTGAAAGCCATTACATTCATACTTGCCTTTCTTAAAGATAAGTAGTTCATTCCATCAGCGATTTGCCAAGCAAATTTCATCAGCTGTTGCGACGTCAGACTGGTTTGAGGTTTGATATCCGGGTCTTTGTAGTAAGTGTCATTCAATCCGCGGCTCTTTCTCAGGTAACCCAACAGATCACCATAAGGGACAAACTCGATCAGCACCAATAGGGGATCTATGAGAAATATTATGACGTTTATTCAACTGGCATTATCTCTGTCGGTCCTTTTGTTTGTCCACGAACAATTCTCTCATCTCCTCTGCTCTACGCTTGACTAGGTGTGTGATTCCGTCATGTTATGTTGCCTGCGAGTGTTTTAATTTTAGGACGATTTGACTAGTTTCACTGAATAAAACAGAATAAAATTCAATTATTTCTATGAGTCTTCATTCGGAATGCTAAAATGCAGCAATTGACTACGGTCAGTCCAGTGTCTTCGTGATGCCAAGGGTTAGCTTTGCTTATAAAAAGAAATGACAAATCAGTTTTTAGGTCAACCGCAACATTCCATAATATATTCGCACTCTATCCAACTAATTTCCCAAGCCATTGTTTACCGGAGCGTTTTATTGGCCTGGTTTTATCTGTCTTGTAAAAGCTCTTATTCCAACTAAAGATGACGATGGATTTCCTTTAAAAGCCGCGTACTGGTAATTTAACAAACGTCTTTAATAAGTAGACAACGGAAGTATGGACACTTATTGGCATAAAATTTCAAAAACTCATTTAATAATTATTGATCAAAACAGCCTATCAGACCACCAAAAAAATGTGGCACGCGCCTGAGCGTTTACAAACTGATAAAGCATTCTTCATTTGAATTTTTTATATAAAGCATAATGATAAAGCTTAGGTTCTTTTTCTAGTATGCTACTGTTCTCCACCCACCGTTTAAATTTGAACCTTTGTTCCGACACACTTTCTGTGGAGTGCTCTTGAAACCGTTCAATAAACCCACAGGTCGTGCTTTTTCGGGTCTAAGATTAACAACTCGGCCTCGCCTCATGGTTTAAAACCCGATAAAACACTTCTGCTCGGTTTTGAAACAGAACTGTAGACTGAACAATTCGCACTTTGGCAAGTTGTAAATGGGCTTCTCGTTATGATTGGAACTACTATGCAATATCCTATTGTGATGCTGAGAAGAGATTTAGGTGGGAACTGTTTTGGTTTGGAACAAGTGAGCATTCATAGAGAAGAGCTCTTTTTCTACAGCAGCAGCATCATAGTATAATTCATAGATGCATTTACCACTTTCAGTGACGCATCCCAATAGTTTGATAACGTGTGGATGAGGCTTGAGGGTCTTCATCAGATCAAGTTCGGATTTCAAGTCTCTCTTATCTGACTCAGGAGCGTTAGCTAAATCAAATAAGCATAAAAAACAAAGGTAAATTCGCATTAGTTATACTCCGTGTACCTGCCATCAGGGCTCATTCTTGTCTTCGTGCGTTCGAGGTCAAATTCGAGTAATTGCTAAACACAAAGGTGTTAGAAATCGCAGAAAATCTCTCCCAAAGTACGCAGTAGTCATATTCGCGGATTACACATGTTTGTTCTCTACACAACGAAGGACTGTCCGTTTGTTCCTAAACCAAAG
>NC_090895.1:3817745-3820245 GCF_036669925.1 Montipora capricornis | reverse complement strand
TAATAATAACAATAACAATAATAATAATAATAACAATAATAATAATAAATAGATTTATATAGCGCCATATCCTAATTGCTCTATGGTGCTTTACAAGACTGTATTAAAAAGATAATGACTATATTAATTAAAAACATTAAAAGATAATTAAGACAAAAATCACACGAAATCACAAAATATTTGAAAAAAAAACTTTTTTGAAAAGGTAAGTCTTCAGACATTTCTTAAAAGTAGCTAAAGAAAAACCAGGCTGTCTCATATGAATGGGCAGAGCATTCCACAACCGTGGGGAAGCCACTGCGAAAAGGCTCTACTAGGAACACGTACTGCTCCGTGCGATGCGATTTTAGAGGATTTCGTCACTTTTAAACATCCAAGTTATTTACAGCCAGAAAAGCAAATGCAAAGAACATATTAGATAAATTGTCTTTGTAAATTTTTGTTACTTATTTTCTCCAAACTTCAAATTCTGAGTGCTCATGAATAGTGTAAAGAGCCCATATGATAAAATGGTTATTGACAGAGTTTAGGTAGGGCCGGACAGGAAAATATTTGGCCCTCAGTCTTGGCGCATGGACCTTTCTGCCATCGGTCCGTACGCCATGACCACGGGCCAAATATTTTCCCGTCCGGCCCTTCCTCTCGGTCAATATATACATAGTATTGACCCAAGAAAAAATGCGGAGTGGAAGTCCAGAGAAGATGCTATTAACCCACCCCCACCCCCGATAACTAACCCCCACCACCACCGCCGGAAAAACAAAAGTTATCCGATTTACCTCTCGCTTTTTCGAAATCCTGTCCGTTATCAATTTTCATTTGGTAACACGACGATAATTGAACTTTCTGATAAAGTAACAGACTTAGGTTTCATACTGGACATAAGGAACTTGACGTAAGACAGCATGTCAACGATATTTGCAACAATGCTATCTCCGCGATAAGATTAATTAGTCGAATTGGAAAGTACATGCCCCAAAGTAATCTTAAACGTTTTGTAAATGCTTTTGTGATTTCCCGCATGGACTACTGCGATACCATTATTTATGGACTTTCTACGGTGACAGAAACCAGTCGGAGAGACCACATTATTCTAGCTAGTGACCTAACAGGAGGTCAATGCAGATTCTTAAGCACTAGTGCTTAAGAATCTGCATTGGCGTTTACTCTTAACCTATAAAATTCCGAATGGACAATCGCCTAGCTATCTTGCTTCGCTTATCAGTTCTTATAAATCTGTTCATTCTTTACGTTCAGCCAATCATCTACTTCTACAAGTTCCAAACGTCATGACAGCCACTTATGGTCAAAGAAAATTATCTTATTGCGCCCAAAAACTATGGAATAGTCTGCCTAAATCTCTAAAAACGTCTGAGAGTGTAACTATTTTTAAGAAGAAACTTAAAACATTTTTTGTGACTATTTTAACCTGTAGATAGTCATACGATTTTATTTACTTATCTTAACCGAGATGTGAAAATGTTTTTAGCTTCCCGCTGTAAGCGAATTGAGCATTTTAAATGCGCTGACAAATACTTTGTCATCATTATCATCATCACCATTGTTATTACTAACCATCGTGCAATTCTTGACAGCCACTGATGCAGGGACTCAAAAACCTACATCTGGTGGCTCACTTGAGAATGGTCAAATTTCTCTAATGCTTCATTAATTAAGCTTAAGAGGGCGAAAAGATGTCCTTACACTGCACAGCAATGGTTCGAACTGAAGACCACTTTTCCCCACAGGTGTTGTTTGCATTACAGATGTACTCCCCAGTTGCCTCTTTGCTGATGTTAGTGAAGTTAATCCATTGGCTTGATATTATTACCTCATTTGGATTCAATTTTGACCAGGTAACAGTAGGCTGAGGGTACCCAGACGCATTACACATTAAAGACACACTGCCACCTTCTGTAAGAGTCTCCCTGTCACTTTTAACATGGACAGATACCTGAACTGGAACTGAAAAAAAGAGAATCAAAATGTGGAAGAGCAATACAAGAATTAATGCTTCATGTTATACAAAAATTATAAAGGCAAACATGACAGTCTACATTGTATTGATTAACAACAGTTGTAACTTCAATATTAAGCGCACATTGCAAAAGGCGACTGAATATTTTATTACAATCATGATCAAACTCACCATTAAAGGTTACAGTAACATCAGAGCTTGACACGTTTCCCAAGGAATGCAAAGCCCTACAGCTATAGATATGGTCTCCTTTGCTCGATATGTTCTCAATCCATGTTCCTCTGCTGCTTATGTCTACAATTTCGTGGCTCTTGAAAAGTTGGTAGCTTTCCACGGGTGGATTGGCTTGAGATGCCTCACATGTGAAATTCACTAGCAGGGAAGCGGAACAGTTTTTGTTCTTTGTTGTGTTAGCAACCAGCCTGACTGAGGCAGGGTTATCTGCAAACGTTTTATGGCTGATATTATTGACATTGAGCACTTCCTCTTGCAAATTAAAACTTTAATGTAAATGCAAATCAA
>NC_090895.1:3797745-3812745 GCF_036669925.1 Montipora capricornis | reverse complement strand
TTAACGATTTTTTTCGAAGCGCGTTGTACTCGATACGTGCAAGTACCGGTATCACAAATGGCTTGGGGTCTTCCATCACCGGCTATTGTTTGGCTACACACTGTTTTTTAGGATATCGGCAGTAATGTTTTTTGTGTTTCATCTTAACATTTGTTTCATCGAACTTAAAGCCACATAGACGGCAACAATTCACAAAAGCACTTGTAGGCTCATCACTGTAAAAATTTATTTAACAGCGAAGCAATACACATAGTTATATTTTTGCATTTAGGATAAACGTGTCAAGATGATTTGCCGTGCAAAAAAACAAGTTTGCAATCTGCTTGGCAGAAGAAAATTAGAATTTAATTCCCTCTGGAACTCGTCCGTTAAAGGTACGTTCCCAGGGGCTCTTTTTCCCTTACTCGAAAACTTAACGCCATTCACGTCACGTCTAGACTGCCCCTGGGTCTTCGAGAATGATCAGAGTTAGACTTGTGTCTTTCCATGTCCAGTGCCAACTAAGTAGTTTCCTACTGTACAATATACTTATTATGTTTGCTATGATCACGTTTTTAATAGACGCATATGACTTACACTGTACATCAATTGTTGCAGACTCCGAGGCATTTCCACATGGATTTGTTGCTTCACATCTGTATTCTCCAGCTTCACTCCTATTAATATTTCTGATAACTAACTCAGTTCCATTTGTGCGCTCTCCATTACTAGTCTTGACCCAAAACACAGTTGGTCGGGGGATACCAGATACTTGACATGACAAATTCAAATTTCCTCCTTCAGTGATTACCTCATTGGAAATTGGCATAATGAAAGAAGGCACTGAAAGAACAGCAAAAATCATCCATTTTCAATGTCCTCTAAGTTAATATCAGGTGATTGTTTCAATATCACAGTAATTCAGGTAGAATTAAGTGGAAGAGTCATCTTGTATACATGTGCATCACCATTATCATCAGGTTAATTTACTGTAAACTTAGTACTTCTCAGTAATGAGACAAGAGTATCACATGCAAACATACTACATAAAAAAAACCAAAGGGCTTGTGACAAAAATGTCAAACCTTAGAGCTTATTAAATTAAAACTGCACAGCATTACAGACTATGTGATCATGTACAGGAACGAAGTCTGAGAAGATTGCAGAGACTGCTCATGTTTTAGCCTGAGATTGCATAAAAAAACAATTCTGGAATTTTGAGCAAATAACTTAACCCTTTCACTCACGAGGTGTTCCCCATTGACGAGTAAAATCATCTGCCGTTAGACAGAGTAAACTCTATTAGTGTCAGTGTAACTTACAGGAGTGAAAAGTTTAAACACTCAAAAATTTTGTTTTAATCACTCAAAACCCCATCAGGAATCTACCACTGTGACATGAGCAGTTGCAATCACGTGACCTTGTTGTTGAGCAGTCCCAAGAGAGAGCTCCTGGGAGATTCAGTCCCTCATCTTTGCTGAAGAGAAGGTAACAGAAACGGCCTATGGCGAGCAATTCAAATGGTCAAGTTATTTGCTCTGACTTTTAGAATTTCATGAACATAAATTTGCACCATTTAAAAAAGTGTGGGGAGTTCTTTGCATCAAAACAATCCATGGATATCCAGTTTACTGAAGCATGATACAGTTCTGTCCCAAGAGTAATTAACCCTTTCACGCCTAAACCGGCCTAAACCAGCCATGCTTAGTATTTTACTCCGTCTAATGCCAGCTGATTTTACTCGTCAATGGGGAAACCCTAGGAGTCAATGGGTTAACTTGTATTGTTCTTAATATGTTAACCCATCCCCCCCCCCCCAAAAAAAAAAAACTTCTTGCATTATGGAAATGGGAAAATAGTCAATTGTTCAAAAAATTACCATGAAGAACCAAGCAAGCATTTATTGTCTTTGTTCTGTGCAATCGACTGCCACCAAGAGAGACAAAAATTGAAAAAACGATCAAGGGATGTCCAATAATGGACGTAAGTACTCAACAAGATTTAGTAAACAAAACCTTAATGGCCTTCAAAAGGCAAGTAAGCTCACCAAAAGAAACGATTTACAATGCAAGTACAGGCAATTACAATATAATTAAACTTACACTGTACATGTACATTAACCATTCCAAGTTTAATACTACCAATGTACAAGGAAGTTAACTTTCCAAGTTAGACCTCTACCTACAGTGGTAGGTGCAGGCAATCCCTTAAATTTAATTTTCTTTAAATACAGTGCCACCAAATAAGAAGAAATTTTTCCCCAGAGTATGGCTATCCCGCAGTAAAGTATATCTTAGTTTGGGTTATTGGAACGTGAAATGAAAATAGGGTGTACAACCATGCATTCTCCAGAGATAATCAGGTTTGTTTTTTTGTGAAAAAGTGGACACCTAGAATTTTTCTGCTTAAACAAAGAAACCTAAGTTTTTTCACAGTTTTACTAGGTACAAACATTTTACATGGCACTTACAGCAATACTACACACTAAAACGTCTACTCACTAATGAGGTATTCATTATCCAACTGCTTTTATATTTTATACGTATTTCTTATAACAATAAGGCGGGAGAAGTGAAGGAAATAAAGCAGTGGTATGCAACAGGTCTTCCATAATGCAAGCGTTTGATTGGTTCTTTAACAGTACAAAATAACCATACAGTATCACGTCAGGATATTTGTATTCTATTAGAGCATGATTTGAACGCTACTTAGTGCAGTTGGATAATAATGCATAATTTATTGATCAGTTTTCAGGTATTTATTAATCTTTTCACTAGTAATTCCAAAAGATCTTTGCTTACCATTGACATTAACAGACACATTTGAACTCATAGCTGTCCCAACAGAGTTGTTTACCATGCACTTGTAGAAAAATACTCCTCCAACTGTCCAACTTGTTTTGTTCCAAATTCCAGTACTGCTAATGACACCTATCATCATGTTATTCTCATAAAGCTGATAATTTAGTTCCATGGGGTTTGCAGTTTCAGCTGAGCAACTGAAAGAGATGGTTGTTCCATTACACACTTCTTCTTCACTCACATGTAACTGGATTCCCTCTGGTGGGTCTATGATAAAGACCAAAAAATGTTAGTGTAATTCTCTGACTAGATGTATAAACAACCTACCTATAAAAAAAATCATAATTGGGTGAAGTACAATCATCTGGGTAAGTATAGTTGTGCGAGAGACTGCTTAGGACGACATTTGACTGACGTTTCTACAACTTGATTGAAATTACTGTAAGTGTAAAAGAATCGTCAAAGTTGATGTTACTTTTTGGGTCATACTATTTTGGTCAGTGCTATCCTTGTAGTTGCTTATCAGCTTACCTAATGAATGTTCACCCAGGATTACTGCCGTACAAGAAGTTAAGAATAAATAAGTCAAACAAAAACGTTTAAGTGAAATGAATCCCACATGCAAAATGTCTATCAGATTTATACTTGTGGCTTTTTATGTCTATTGGTAACTAAGTACTTTCCGACTGTACAATGTACTTATTATGTTTGTTACGATCACTTTTTTTATAGACATAGATGACTTACACTGTACGTCAATTGTTGCAGACTCCAAAGCATTTCCACATGGATTCCTTGCTTCACATCTGTATTCTCCAGCTTCACTCCTACTAATATTTCTGATAACTAACTCAGCTCCATTTGTGCGCTCTCCATTACTAGTCTTGACCCAAAACACAGTTGCTGAGGGGATACCAAATGCTAGACATGACAAATTCAAATTTCCTCCTTCGGTGATCACCTCATTGGAAATTGGCATAATGAATGAAGACACTGAAAGAACAGCCAAAAATCATCCATTTTCAATTCCTCTAAGTTAACATTAGGTGACTGTTTCAATGTCACAGTAATTCAGGAAGAAGTGGAAGAGTCATGTTGTATGCAAGCGCATCACCATTATCGTCAGGTTAATTTACATGTACTGTAAACTTTAAAGTACTTCTCAGTAACGAGACAAGAGTATCACATGCAAACAATATACTACATAAAAAAACCAAAGGGCTTGTGACAAAAATGTCAAATCTTAGAGCTTATTAAATTAAAACTGCACAGCATATCAGACTATGTGAACATGTACAGGTACGAAGTCTAAATAGATCGCAGAGACTGCTCATGTTTTAGCCTGAGATTGAATAAAAAACAATTAATTTTGAGCAAATAACTTAATCCTTTCACTCCCAAGGGGTTCCCCATTGACAAGTAAAATCGTCTGGCATTAGACAGAATAGAACCTATAGGTGTCAGTGTCACTTACAGGAGTGAAAGTGTTAATGGGGACATAGATATTAACCCTTTTACTCTTGAGGTGTTCCCCATTGACGAGTAAAACCATCTGGCATTAGAGTAAAATCTTTTAAGTGTCAGTGTCACTTACGGGAGTGAAAGGTTTAACCATTCAAAAAAATAAATTTGTTTTAATCTCTCACACTCCATCAGGAATCTACCAAATGAGCAGTTGCAATCACATGACCTGGTTCTCATACAGTCTCAAGAGAGAGCTCCTGGGAGGTCTCGTCCCTAATCATTCTTTACTGAAGGGAAGGTAACAGAAACGGCCTATGGCGAGTAATTCAAATGGTCAAGTTATTTGCTCAGAGTTTTAGAATTTCATGAACATAAATTTGAAACATTTGAAAAACTGTGGGGGGTTGTTTGCATCAAAACAATCCATGCATATCCAGTTAACTGAAGCATGATACAGTCCTGCCCCAAGAGTAATTAACCCTTTCACGCCTAAACCGGCCTAAACCAGCCATGCTTAGTATTTTACTCCGTCTAATGTCAGATGATTTTACTCGTAAATGGGGAAACCCTAGGAGTCAATGGGTTAACTTGTATTGTTCTTAATATGTTAACCCATCCCCCCCCCCCCCCCAAGAAAAAACGTTTTGCATTATGGAAATGGAAAATAGTCAATTGTTCAAAATATTACCATGAGGCACAAGGCAAGCATTTATTGTTTTTGATCTGTACAATCGGCTGCCACCAAAAACAGACAAAAATAGAAAAAAAGATTCAGGGACGTCCAATAACAAATGTACATGTAAGTACTGAACAAAAATTAGTGAACGAAATCTTAATGGGCTTCAAAAGGCCTTCAAAGGCAGTAAGCTCACCAAAAGAAACGATTGACAATGCAAGTACAGGCAATTACAATATAATTAAACGTACACTGTACATGTACATTAACCATTCCAAGTTACTACCAATGTACAAGGAAGTTAACTTTTCAAGTTAGTCCTCTACCTACAGTGGTACTAGGTGCAGGCAATCCCTTAAATTTAATTTTCTTTAAGGACGGTGCCACCAAATAAGAAGAAATTTTTCCCCAGAGTATGGCTATCCCGCAGTAAAGTATATCTTAGTTTGGGTTATTGGAACGTGAAATGAAAATAGGGTGTACAACCATGCATTCTCCAGAGATAATCAGGTTTGTTTTTTTGTGAAAAAGTGGACACCTAGAATTTTTCTGCTTAAACAAAGAAACCTAAGTTTTTTCACAGTTTTACTAGGTACAAACATTTTACATGGCACTTACAGCAATACTACACACTAAAACGTCTACTCTCTAATGAGGTATTCATTATCCAACTGCCTTTATATTTTATACGTATTTCTTATAACAATAAGGCGGGAGAAGTGAAGGAAATAAAGCAGTGGTATGCAACAGGTCTTCCATAATGCAAGCATTTGATTGGTTTTTTAACAGTACAAAATAACCATACAGTATCACGTCAGGATATTTGTATTCTATTAGAGCATGATTTGAATGCTACTTAGTGCAGTAGGATAATAATGCATAATTTATTGATCAGTTTTCAGGTATTTCATTTTCTTTTCACCAATTCCAAAGGATCTTTGCTTACCATTGACATTAACAGACACATTTGAACTCATAGCTGTCCCAACAGAGTTGTTCACCATGCACTTATAGACAAATACTCCTCCAACTGTCATTGTTTTGTTCCAAACTCCAGTACTGCTAATGACACCTATCATCATGTTATTCTCATAAAGCTGATAATTTAGTTCCGTGGGGTTCGCAGTTTCAGCTGAGCAATTAAAAGAGATGGTTGTTCCATTACAGACTTCTTCTTCACTCACATGTAACTGGATTCCCTCTGGTGGGTCTATGATGAAGACCAAAATATGTTAGTGTAATTCTCTGACTAGATGTATAAACAACCTACCTGTAAAAATATCATAATTAGGTGAAGTACAATCGTCCAGGTAAGTGTAGTCCTGCGAGAGACTGTTTAGGACAACAATTGACTGACGTTTCTACAACTTGATTGAAATTACTGTAAGTGTAAAAGAATCGTCAAAGTTGATGTTACTTTTTGGGTCATAATATTTTGGTCAGTGCTATCCTTGTAGTTACTTATCAGCTTACCTACTGATGTTTACCCAGGAATATTGCCGTACAAACAGTTAAAAATAAAGAAATTAAACAAAAAAAGTTTTAAGTAAAATGAATCCCACAGGCAAAATGTCTATCAGATTTAGACTTGTGGCTGTTCATGTCTATTGCTAACTAAGTACTTTCCTACTGTACAATGTACTTATTATGTTTGCTATCATCACTTTTTTTATAGACACAGATGACTTACACTGTACGTCAATTGTTGCAGACTCTGAAGCATTGCCACATGGATTCAAGGCTTCACATCTGTATTCTCCAGCTTCACTCCTATTAATATTTCTGATAACTAACTCAGTTCCATTTGTGCGCTCTCCATTACTAGTCTTGACCCAAAACACAGTTGGTGGGGGGATACCAGTTGCTGGACATGACAAATTCAAATTTCCTCCTTCGGTGATTACCTCAGTGGAAATTGGCGTAATGAATGAAGACACTGAAAGAACAGCCAAAAATCATCCATTTTCAATTCCTCTAAGTTAACATTAGGTGACTGTTTCAATGTCACAGTAATTCAGGAAGAAGTGGAAGAGTCATGTTGTATGCAAGTGCATCACCATTATCATCAGGTTAATTTACATGTACTGTAAACTTGGTACTTCTCAGTAATGAGACAAGAGTATCACATGCAAACATACTACATAAAAAAAACCAAAGGGCTTGTGACAAAAATGTCAAATCTTAGAGCTTATTAAATTAAAACTGCACAGCATTACAGACTATGTGTACATGTACAGGAATGAAATCTGAGCAGATCGCAGAGACTGCTCATGTTTTAGCCTGAGATTCAATAAAAAAACAATTCTGAAATTTTGAGCAAATTACTTTAATAAGTTAAACCTCTTCAATCCCGAGGGGTTCACCATTGACGAATAAAATTGTCTGGCTTTAGACAGAGCAAAATCGTCTGGTGTCAGTGTCACCTACAGGAGTGAAACAGTTAATGGGGACATAGCTGTTGTCCCTGGTGAAAATCCTTAAAGGATCTTTAAAGATCTTCAAAGATCTTCAAAGACCTGACAAAGATCTTTAAAGATGAAGATATTCACAGGATCCTTGAAGGATCTTTAAAGGATCTTCAAAGATTTTCTAACATTGAGGACTCTTGGGATACTTCATCAAGATCCTTGAGGAAATTATCAGGATCTTGCAAAGATCTTACCAAGATCCACACACAAAATCTTGGAAAGATCCTCAAAAGGATCCTTGAAGGATCCTTTAAGGATCCTAAAAGAATCTTCAGAGGTATCTTGAAAAGATCTTTATCAGGATCCTTAAAGATCCTATGAGGATCCTTCAAGGATCTGAAAAGGATCCTTAAAGTGATCTTGAAAGGATCTTTGTTACGATCCTTGAAAGATCCTATGAGGATCCTTCAAGGATCTTAAAAGGATCCATCCGGATCCTTATAGTAATCTTGAAAGGAACTTTATTAAGATCCTTGAAAGATCCTATGAGGATCCTTCACGGATCTTAAAAGGAACCTTAAAGTGATCTTGAAAGGATCTCCGTTAGGATCCTTGAAAGATCCTATGAGGATCTTTCAAGGATCTAAAAAGGATCTTTAGAGTGATCTTGATCCTTCAAGGATAAGGATCTTATAAGGACCTTTTAGGAGTGAAGTGTGTAAAATCCCTAAAGATCCTATGAGGTATTATGTACATGTACCCTCAAGCATCGTTAAGGAACCAAACTTTGAACATAAAAATCACGCTGTACACGAATCAATTAAAACGAAAACGTTTATTGTGATGTAATCCATTGATTGTCGGAAATATCAGTAACAGATTACCTTGTTTGATGAACTCGTAATAGCTGCAGGCCGGGCCAGAAGCAATATGAAACAATATACTCTCGAAATATCAAAGAATTATATTCGTGTCAGCACGAAATCCTTTAAAAAAATACCAGGGCTAAAATACAGAATTCAGGGCCACATCTAGAGACTCTAGTGACGAATCGGCTCGATCAGTATCTTTTCACATTCCTTTAAGGGTTAATTCGATGAGTCTACTATGATTTTTGCTCACTTTTTCTTTAAAGTACAGTCCTATGAATCGGAGGGTTGTAATCCTCCGCCATCTTGGATAAAACGCGAGAGATAAGACTGGAAACTAGTGAGCCATTTCCCTTTTGGTCAGCAGTCACCAACGATGGCTCCTCTTACAATTCGGCGACCAATTCGGCGGTTTTATTCCAAGTTTGAATCAACGAGCATAAATCTTATGATTCATGATTGTTTTGCCCTTTAAATACTGATTCAAAACGAGGAAATGCATACAGCAATCCAAGTACAAAGGTAGGCGCTAATTATAAGCAGATAATATTTGAGTTGATGACTTATTGTTCTTAAAAATGACGATAGACTAAATCGGCTAACTCAACCAATTCAAATCTCTCGGGGTTAAGATTCTTTGTGTGTTTAATTTGCATGGCAATGAAGCATTCACATTTAAAATGATTTGGTAATACTGGAACAAAACGTTTTATTTCGAAAAGATTTTAATTGCGTACAACATTGAGTTAGCCGAAATTCGAACTTTTCAAACTTCAAGTCCCAAAATAATTTGGCATGTACTCGCCAGGATTATAATTCGGCTTACTTGCTCTAATCCTGTAAAAAATAGGTGAACCTTTAACGAGATTACTTACTAGTAATAAGGTTTACATCAAAAGAGTGGTTGTTGCAAATTATATGATTGGCAAAGGATCCCTTCGATTCTCTGTAAATGCTACGTGTCTGAGGTTCATAGCAATTTTTTTAATTTTGAAATTAAAGGTTAGGTGACGCACATTTATTTTCACTTCCTCGGCATGACTTGCGAGTACATGTGGAATTCATGATAATCAATATGAGTAATTTGCCCTTATGGCTTTGTTTTTCTTTCAGGATGCGTAACTGCAAAATATTCAGAAAAAGTTCTCAAAAAGCAGCCTCAGCCGACAATAGCACCAAATACTGAGTGAAGAAAAAAATTAGTAATAAAAAGATAGATAAAATGAAATAAATACAAATGTGTTAGGTAAAATCAAACGTTATTGTTGTAGTACATGTACTTGTACTTGTAATGTTTCTCTTTCGCTGTTTTTCTAGGCTACAATTTAAGGTTTTTGTCTTATTTTTAAGAAACATTTTCTCAATAAAAATGGCTGTTTGTGAAAATATTTTAAATATTCCCAGCCACATCTTCGATATTAATGAGTACTTGATAAAAACTGTATGAGTATCTATATTTTATCTCTATTGTTTCTATGATTATTCATATACATTCAAGTCATATTATAGGTAATTTTGAGAAATTGGTTTTCTGTATGTAGCTAGACTTTTAATTAATGGATAACCATGCATGTGACCAAATAACTCCAAAAGCTACTATGATTGTCAGTTGAATAAGATGTGAGCAAAGTTGTCACAGAGTTTCAATGTTAAAACAGCAATGTTGTCAAAGGCAACTTGATCCACATCAAGTCTGTGAAAAACAATAGTCAGTGCATCATTTGTTCAGGTTTGTTAGATTTTTATTGTATTCTTCCCATCCCTTTGACCCAGGAGTTAGTGCCAATTTTGGATAACAAGCCAGGGTGATAAGCCTTACATGTACCAAACTTCACTTGCATCTTACTCAAGTGAGAATGGTGGTGTGTGGCTGTTTTTCATTCAGTTCAATAAAGAATGCTAGCAAATAAAGTCGGATATTGATTTCCCATGATTCATCATTGTTATTTTACCTCAATCATACTTAGCAATATAACATAAATAGTTTACAGACAAATGAAGCATTTTATGTATTGAAGTTTCTCTTTTACAGAAAGAAAGCTCCTTTTTCCAGGTTAAATAAAATAATTTGTACATCAAACTGCAGTCCAATAAGTGCAATTCAGGGTGAGAAGGTGGACAATAAAATTAATAATCTTGGCTAAGTTCCTGTAAAGTCCTAAATGATATTTAAACATAAACATCCTCAAGGATCTTGCAAATGATCTTTGCAAGGGTTTTTGAAGATCCTCAAGGATCTTGCACCAGATCTTTGAAGATCCTTAAGGATCTTGGATATGGTTTTTGAAGATCCCCAAGGATCTTTGGTTGGTTCCTTCAACATCCTCAAGGATCTTTCATGATCTTCAAAGATCTTGGTCAGGATCTTTAAAAATCCTTGAGGATCTTGGACAGGATCTTCGAAGATCCTCAAGGATCTTGGACAGGATCTTCGAAGATCCTCAAGGATCCTTGAAGATCTTGGCAAGGATCTTTGAGGATCTTGGCAAGAAAGGCTAAGATCTTTAAGGATCTTTAAGGATCCTAGGTAGGATCCTTGAGGATTTGAGAAAAGATCCTTAGAAAGATCCTCAAAAAGATCTTTAAGGAGTCTTTAAGGATCTTCAAAGATCCTTCAAAGATTTTCACCAGGGAGTGAACCCTTTCACTCACGAGGTGTTCCCCATTGACGAGTAAAATCATCTGCCGTTAGACAGAGTAAACTCTATTAGTGTCAGTGTAACTTACAGGAGTGAAAAGTTTAAACACTCAAAAATTTTGTTTTAATCACTCAAAACCCCATCAGGAATCTACCAAATGAGCAGTTGCAATCACGTGACCTTGTTGTTGAGCAGTCCCAAGAGAGAGCTCCTGGGAGGTTCGGTCCCTCATCTTTACTGAAGAGAAGGTAACAGAAACGGCCTATGGCGAACAATTACTGTAAAATGGTCATAACAAGTTATTTGCTCAGAGTTTTAGAATTTCATGAACATAAATTTGAAACATTTGAAAAACTGTGGGGGGTTGTTTGCATCAAAACAATGGATATCCAGTTTACTGAAGCATGATACAGTTCTGTCCCAAGAGTAATTAACCCTTTCACGCCTAAACCGGCCTAAACCAGCCATGCTTAGTATGTTACTCCGTCTAATGCCAGATGATTTTACTCGTCAATGGGGAAACCCTAGGAGTCAATGGGTTAACTTGTATTGTTCTTAATATGTTAACCCATCCCCCCCCCCCCAAAAAAAAAAAAAAAAACGTATTGCATTATGGAAATGGAAAATAGTCAATTGTTCAAAATATTACCATGAGGCACAAGGCAAGCATTTATTTTTTTTGTTCTATGCAATCGGCTGCCACCAAGAGAGACGATCAAGGGACGTCCAATAACGGATGTAAGTACTAAACAAAAATTAGTGAACGAAATCTTAATGGGCTTCAAAAGGCCTTCAAAGGCAAGTAAGCTCAACGATTGACAGTGCAAGTAAAGGAAATTACAATGTAAAGTCCTCTGTACATGTAAAGTTCCAAGTTACTACCAATGTACAAGGAAGTTACCTATCCAATTTAGACCTCTACCTACAGTGGTAGGTGCAGGCAATCCCTTAAATTTAATTTTCTTTAAATACAGTGCCACCAAATAAGAAGAAATTTTTCCCCAGAGTATGGCTATCCCGCAGTAAAGTATATCTTAGTTTGGGTTTATTGGAACGTGAAATGGAAGTAGGGGGTAGACCCATGCATTCTCCAGAGATAATCAGGTTTGGTTTTTGAAAATGTGGACACCTAGAATTTTTCTGCTTAAACGGAGAAACTTTAGTTTTTTCACAGTTTTACTAGGTACAAACATTTTACATGGCACTTACAGCAATACTACACACTAAAACGTCTACTGTCTAATGAGTTATTCATTATCCAACTGCTTTTATATTTTATACGTATTTCTTATAACAATAAGGCGGGAGAAGTGAAGGAAATAAAGAAGTGGTATGCAACAGGTCTTCCATAATGCAAGCGTTTGATTGGTTTTTTAACAGTACAAAACAACCATACAGTATTACGTCAGGATATTTGTACTCTATTAGAGCATGATTTGAACGCTAATTAGTGCAGTTGGATAATAATGCAAATTATGGATTAGTTTTCAGATATTTCATGATCTTTTCACTAGCTCCAATTAGGATCTATGCTTACCATTGACATTAACAGACACAGTTGAGCTCACAGCTGTCCCAACAGAGTTGCTCACCATGCACTTATAGACAAATACTCCTCCAACTGTCCAACTTGTTTTGTTCCAAACTCCAGTACTGCTGATTACACCTATCATGGTGTTATTCTCATAAAGCTGATAATTTAGTTTCATGGGGTTCGCAGTTTCAGCTGAGCAAATGAAAGAGATGGTTGTTCCATTGCAGACTTCTTCACTAAGAAGTAAATGGATTCCCTCTGGTGGGTCTATGATGAAAACCAAAACTGTTAGTAACAGTTCTCTGACTACACAACTTAAAATATCATTTATAATTAAGCAGGGCATCTGACAGGATGCGGCGATGCTGATCTGCATAATAGTCATATGAGTTCACGCTCTTGATTGCATCACGGGTAATCAGGGCAACATGGCGGGAAATTCAAAGGAAAATATACTGTTAATGACTCTACTTTATAGACTTTCACCTTCATAAACCAAACAAATAAGTTCATGTTCACAACTGAGATGAAATAGGCTTGGTATCTGTTCTTTGGAATTCCTAAATATTGCTTTTTTAGTTTCCATACATTCTCTGTAATTTTGTGCCTTTGCAATTTCGGGAAATGTATGGCAGAAACTCTTTTTAATAAAATAATTTCTGCAATAGCCATTCTCTGCAAATTCTTTCTGCCGCACCTTTGAGCGCTTATCTTCTGTTCTGGAAAATAAAAAAACGCAAAATTGCATATTATGAATAGTTTTCATCGTTTTGCCCTGATTACCCATGATGCACTCAACAGCGTGAACTCGTCTATTCCCTAAAATCCTCTGCATAAAAGTCACTGCTTACGAGCCGAGTGACCCATCAGGCCGGCGCTTACCTCCGGTTTCCTTAGCATGAAGCAACTAGGAGTATTTATACTCCCCCCTGGATGGAATGCTAGTCCATCGCAGGGTTACCCCCGGCATTTCGCCGGTACCCATTTATACACCTGAATGGAGAGAGGCACCGTGAGAGTAAAGTGTCTTGCCCAAGGACACAACACAATGTCCCCGGCCAGGACCCGAACCCGGACCACTGATCCAAAGTCGAGCACTCTAACCTAGCCTGCGTAGCAAGCGTTCCTGTTGGAAAGAAGACCTCTCAACGATTTTACGCAAACTGGCCGTGTGAAAGTTGGGGCAAGAGAATGAGGGAACGCTTGCAAGAAGACCCCCTAATTTTGAAAAACGCCCACCTTTTCTTGACACCAGCTGATTGACGTCTTATTAACAAATTAGCCAATAACAGAAACCTTGTTTTTTACACATGTTGACTTCCGTCAAAACAAACCGAAGCACTGAAGAGACAGAGAGCGATCAATGCAGAATTTGTCAGTGTGATTTTAAAGTTAAATTTGTAACGGCAGCTTCTCAGCCGGGTAAGACTGGTTATTTTTCTTCTGAGAATTTGTTTAAACCATCGAAAACAACAGCCAATTTTTAGAACGTGGAAGAAACCCGTGCGCTCGTAAAATACGAAATTTAGGAACATAACTCGTACAGAGTTCGATGGGTAGTAAGGTCGCGCAATGCAAATCTCCTCCACATCAGACCATGAAACCATCCAAAGCGGTCTCAGTTGCCATTTTTACTTAGCGGCGAGTTCAGTGCGACTTATTGGCTATTTCTTGGTGCAAAGTGGTTGACGAAATGAATCGAACTAAATCTCCTGGAAATTACAGGAAAACCTCCTCGCTTGTTTGATAATTCATAGTACGTGTTTGTTCAAATCGTCACGAAATCGTAGATGAAATAGCAAGAAAAAATGCTCAAAAAAATCGCATGACTGTGCAAAGGGGCCGCTTTCTTCTCACAACGAGAGAAGATTTAATTAACAGGGCAGCTGCGCAATTGTCTTTCTTGTCAGGCTCAACTCATGATATAGTACTGAAGCTTATATTGGGCACGGTGAGCCGAGAATTTGACAAATGCAATACAGTTTATTTCCTTGATCCTGACACAGATATGTATTCTGATGGTTAGCAGGCATGTTATCAATTCATCCTGCGTAAATACGAAGTATCTTTTACAAGCGAGCGGAAAGCTTACTTCAAACCAAGCCAAACTTTTCCTTGACAATAAGCGCTGCCAAAGTTTTGTTAAAGAACAAATATTTTGCTTTTAGTGAATTATGGACACGCTTATCCACAGCTGCTTCCGCTGACGCTTAAATTATGTAGACGTTCCCGTGATTGATATCGTCCTAGCTGTCCAGATTTTTGTTAAATAACAGGCTGTCATTCCCATAGAATTTACCTAAAACACGTACTTGATTGCGTATGATGCTTTGTAATGGAGAAATCAAGATGATACTCGAGAAGTTTGTTCTTCGTTACTTTTATTTCGAACTCCGCACATCATGACAAACATCTGAAAAATCAAGCTTTTTTCAAATCCTGTTGTCAAAACGGACATTACATCTATACAGTTAAAAAGGTGGCGCATTGACAGTTCTTGTACCATTTTCAATGCAAAACCGAGAACCGATTCGCTCAGCTTCAACACACGGTTCAAAACCTTCCACATCTTCCGCCATTGTCTTTGTCACGCTAGAACTAACAAGTAACATTTTGCTCGAAAATTTATC
>NC_090895.1:3782745-3792745 GCF_036669925.1 Montipora capricornis | reverse complement strand
TGGCTACAAGCAATTCACTTGATACCTTGGAGAAATACATTTCAGCTCCCTCTATAACAAAACAGCAGCCATGGTGTCGAATGTCATTGAAGGGGTTTTCTGCACGCACAAGGCTTCAAACGTACAGCCTCAATTCTTACAGAGTTCTATGAAAATCCGGATTTATAACATGCAGTGGATGGGGCAACCAAATTGATGGGAAGCGTGTTGAGGTTTCTCTGTGAAACTTTTAATGAAGTTCACTGATTAGGAAACTCAATTAAGTCCATGTTCTGAGTGAAAGCTCAATAGCAGCTAAAGATTGAAAATGCTTGCTTCAGTCTTCTCGAAATGTTGTGAATAAAGATAGTCAATCCAAATCTTACATGTTGACGACAGGATGAAATCATCAGAACAGAACTCCCAGCAGTGGTATGTTGGAAATGCCTGAAATTTCTTTTTCTTTCAGCTGATCTTTGTACCAGCATCATCCGCGGACCGTGTGATTTTAAAAAATGTTTCATAGTCTTCATGCTACCTATAGCTATAGAGGGAGGTCACCGCATTATTCACAACACTGTTAATTTCGAAACAATTAAGCTGCTTCATTGCCAGTTTAGCAGGTAATACGAGGGTTAAATTTTACCTAGACACATTAATGACGAGAATACTGTTTCATTTTCCCTTGGCTCACTGGTTTCACTTCGTACCTCACCCCTGCATTGGGTAGATTCACATTATTTTCGATCAAACAACCTGTACCAAATCAAGCTACTTCTTTTGCTTGGTGACCAATTGATTTTATTTGTAAACACTAAGCGATGTTCACCAATACGTTATCCGTTGTCATGAGACCTCCAGATTTCAATTGGCTGCAGAAACATTTACTTCTTTTATTCCGTATTTAGCAAATCTGAAAATCGCTTTAGCCTACTCAATCCTCGTAGTTTGTTTCCCTCTCTTCCAAACACCCTACAGTGTACATGTACTTCTGCGCAACATGGTATTCCGAGGAAATGTCTTGAAGAGCCTCTTGTTGTTCTTATAAGCCAATCGTGTTTGAGGACTTCATGTGCCAAAACTGCAAACTGAATAACCATTACCAAGGCTGTGCTCTAACCACGCCCGGTCGCCTGGGGCAACTGACTTTTGTTATCGGGCACCTTTGCGCGCAGTCCAGTGTGCAATAAAGAAAACGAAAGTTTATAACACACGTTGATCTTTGTTTGAAAGACTTGAAAACAAAACAACAGTTGTCATTTATGCAAATTTTTCTGCGGTTTCAAAAATATTCATGTTTCGTGACACCTGCTTCCTGTCAACCTCCGGCGTCAGTTTAGTTTCCTTACCACAAAAAAACAAAGTAAACTATGTAACGATAAGCATACACAGAAAAGAATTACATGTAGAAATAAAGTTTTTCTTTTGTTGCCTTACACAAGTCCCACAAAACAAATGTGTAGGCCTCCTTCGTGGTCGCGAAATTGTTGCTATTTTAGGTATTGAATTTACTGACGAGGTTTGCAATAATTTATAGACGAAACGCGCAGTTGGAGAAATTTAAAAAACAAAGATTCAAGACTAACAAAGTTTGAATTGCTGCTACATCAGTCATGTAAAATTGATACAGAAATGGCAATTGTAAACAAAGGAAGAGCAATGTAAGTTTTGACGCTAATCAGCCTTCACTAATTACGTAATTTGCAAATTTTTAACACAAGGCTCCATCATGATGGTATTTTTGTTACTTCAGGTGAAAAAGTAAGAAAATAATAGCTAAGTGTTTTCGTCTTTGCCCTCAATGTCTTTCAGGGACACCAAGTTCAATTAAAATCTTATATTTATCTTGCAAAAAACCGCAGAACTGATCTTCTTTTCCCATGTGTTTTGTTTGCACTATTTTGGCGCGAAACTTAGACCAGTTACATATGACAAATACACTTTGTTTCTCACATACATAGCCGTTACTAAAAGTGAGTAACACCGGATGTATCTGTAGAGCAGCTGATCCAAAAGCAATGGAACTGGAAGATTTTGCAGCTTTGTTTAAACTCTTAGATTGCCAGATAAAGGAAAGTGCCGGTAGCTCAGAAGATGATCAGTTAGAAGCATTTGTTTATTTCCTGGAAAGCAAAATTAATATGCACACCAAAAAGCATTAATTCACAGTCTGGATTGTAACGCCCACGTGGGTCTTAAGGAAGATAAAAATAATGGGAAGTGCCTTGATACCAAAGACCTTCCTGTACCTGTAAAGACAACAGAAAACGGTCACTGCCTTTACAACGCTGTGTCACTGACACTGGTGGGCAATGACTCATACGCAACACTGCTGCAATTGCTTGTTGCCCTTGAACTTGTCATCAATGTAAACTTTTACGCACAGCATCCTAAACTCACCTATTTTTCCTCTGGTGATCGTCATCCAAACACCGTTTTTTCTCTTTGTTTATCAACAAGTAGCAACAGTGTTTTTCACGACACAGAACAAAATGTGAGAGTGGCTATCTTCCCAGAAGCATGTCTAGCAAGCCAGCCAGTAACCAGAGGGGAGCGTGTAGAATGGAGTGGATATTTTCATGTCGCAGCTCTGTCCGCAGCTTTAGCTAGAGCTGTGTTCTCCACCTACCCAAACTGTCTGTCATGGACACGAGACATGGTATTATCTACCCTAGGATGGCTGAATTTTCTGAAGAACCAGTCTTCTTGCTTTGGTCGCAACAGGGGAGTGATAAGAGACCCGGAGCATGGTACGTTCCAAATAACTTTGTCCCTCTGTACTCAGTTGAAGCCGGTGGTTGTAATGATGACCCGACAGACTGCAAAGATGAGCCCAACCCAAAATCTGTAAACGTAAATCGTCATCTTGGTGTTGACGCACCAATCAAATGCATCAAAGTCGAGTCTCAGAGAGTTCTAAATAAGCAAACAGCAGTGGGTCCTGAAGAAGGCAAGAAAAAGATGAGGCAATCAAGTGACAAATAAAGGCATCACTAACTCAAACGGCACCAAAAGAAGGTGCTTGGAGCAGTTTGATTTTCTTCGGAAATCAAGCTCATTAAAGAAGGCCAGGAAAGAAGATCCATCTTGCAGTGAGAGTGCTGTATGTGAAGAGAAGAAAAACTGCTTTCCTCCAAGATCCCCTAATGTTCCATCAGGACAAGTCTTCTCTAAATCCCCTGACGACTTGGTGAAAGTGAAGTCAAACAGCTATGAAGAAAATCAAAGTACAGAAATTCTAGTGGAATTGGCTTTCCTTGTTTCCATGGTTGAGAATTAACATGCGAGGTCTTTCCTCGGATGTACTAGAGTACGACCTTTCACATCCTCAATTGCAGCCACCTAGTTGTTATGTCTCTTCAATGTTTTGCGATGTCTGTTCAAAACAATCATTGCCGTCTTTCGGCACTGATATTTCCCAGAAGACTGGAACTAAGGTGTTTAAGATTGAAAGCCTGAAGAAACATGAAAAAAGTCAAGCTCGCCCAAGCTGCATTACAGCCTTGGAAGCTCGTTGAAAGCCACAAGAGACCGCGTTGGTCAAGTCCCTGAACAAGGCTATTGGTATCCATGATAGTAAATTGGAAAAGAAGATACTAACTGCCCTTACTGTTGTGGCACTTAAAAGGCCTTTTGATGACTATACAACTTTTTGTGCACTTCAGAACATCAATGGAGTTGACCTTGGGGAAACATGCACAACAAGAAGTGCTTGCATGGAATTCCTACACAGTATCAGTGAAGTAATGAAAGAGGAGATTGTAGTGAAATTAAAGTAGACTAATTTCATTTCAGTTATGGCCGATGGTAGAACTTACCTAGGCGTAATGGAGGAAGTGCCTGTGTATGTGCACTATTTTGACAAGGAAGTTGGCAAACCCGTTAGTGAGTACCTGGCAATTCAAGAACCAAAGTCAGGGTCTGGTGCTGGAGTTCTGGATGCCATCAACACCTCCATATCAAACACAATGGGAATGGCCGATGGTGAATGGAAAGAGAAGCTGAGTGCATTTGGTAGTGATGGTTGCGCCAGGAATAAAGACAGCCGACACCATAATAGCGAACAACAAACACTTTACTAAGTACAACAAGGTCGCAACTCGATGGCGAACTCAAAACAAGAAAAGCCACGAGGGGAAGCGCGTGATACACATGCGCGGCTGACAATAACCGCTGGCGCAACTTCTTCTTCTTCTTCTTCTTCTTGAAGGAAAGAAAACTAACGTGGGAATGTATAACAGGAAATGAATGCAAATGAAATGTAATGAAAAGTTACAGATCACAACCGTTGTTAATAGTGCTAGGTCAAACGTGCCAATTCTGAAATAACTGTAAGCTAACAACACTAGTTGAGAATGTACTCCTGTAAGTATGCTGGGGGCCGGCGTGCCCGTTGGGGTCTTGGTTTACATGAACTTGAAACAGGAACACGATCAGTTTCAAGGGGGGTCGAGTCTTCCTGCTGTTCGGCTTGGTCTGGGGTGGAATCTGGAGGATCTGGGTCGGGCGGACGTAACAGGTCTGGTGGGGCAGAGGGCTCTTGACAAGGCTGGGGCTGCTCAGGAATCTCCACACATTCGTCTTCGTCAAATGTAGGGACGACAGACTGGTACGATGGTGGTGAGAGGGTATGTGGTACAGAGTAGCATTCGGCCAGCTTCACCTTGTAAGATGTAGCCCTGAGTTGAAAGCCAGAGAACTTCTTAATGAAACACCATTCGCCGTTGATGCTAACAATGATATAGCGATCACGGGCGCGAGACTTCTCTCGGTCAGACTTCACATACACCAAGTCCCTAACCTGCAAGGGGGGAACAGGAGCTCGTGGGCGGTAGCCACCTTTGGCCGCCTCGCTGAAAGGATGGTTGGTTTGGTGAGCTTGGTGCTTGGCTACAATGTGGTGTAGGTCATTGACGGGTATCTGGTCGTTGGTGAACTGGTTGCGCTGTGTCCAAAGCTCCCGTGAGGACAGGCCTTGGCTGCAGAGTCGCGAGTTCAGGCGGGCAGTAGCAATAGCAAGGCTGAGTTCGGTAACAGGGCCTCCGCCAGGCTCCTGATGTAACAGCTCTTCTTCTAGTTCCAGCACAGCTCGTTCGGCAACAGGATTTTTGTTGGAGTTTTTGATGCGACCAACTTCGACTGAGATGCCAAGATGCTGTAAAGCTTGTGTGGTTTTCAGTGAGACAAATCCCGGTGCAGGGTCGACCCGAATGACAGCTTGAGGTCCATCGAGGGGGTGTAGACCCACTACTAATCGGGCGAGGGCATCGCGAAGTGTGCTGCTCCTTTCGTCGGGTACAAGGCATGATGCTGTGTAGGAGGTGGTACATTCTCTCAAAAGTAGGATGAATTGACGACTGCGTCTAATGATATCGGCGGCAAATGACACGACTTCAGGTGGATCTTCGGATGATTGGCTGGCAAGGGGGGGAGGGAACTTCTTGAGTGAGGCACAAGTGTGGCAAGAGTCTGATACTCGAGTGATAGCAGCACTCATATCCAGGGCGGAGAAGTGACGCTGCATCACCATTTGGAGTTGGTTCTTAGAAGGGTGGTCAAGCTTGATGTGAATAGCAGTAAGTGGGCCGTCAAGTACGGAACGAGGTACCACGATCAACTCAATAGGGCGGGAGAGTGGTTGTTGACGCTGGACGACGAGTAGGCCGTCCTTGGAAATGGAAGTGACGTTAAGATAGCGCTTTACGTCTCTGATGTTGGTCAGTTTCTCGGAAGGGCGTGTGCCCTGTTTCAAGTGAGCATAGACACGCCGTAGATCGGGGCACTCATGTTGAAGACTGAACCATGCGGGTCTGCCAGTGAAGGGTAGGCGCTTGGTGTTCTCCAGCACTTCTTGAGTGGAGATACCACGGACGACTGAAGTTTCTGTTTCATAAACGAAAGAGCAAATTTGACACTGGGGTTCGTTACAGTCTGGAGCATTACGACTGGCAAAGTCGGAGGGTAAATTGGCGGTGCCGGCAAGATGTTGGAGGCTACCTTGGTATCTACTGACTATGGTCAAGAAGGAGGTAACCCGTGGACTGGCGGAAAATTCACATCGGCAAAGTTTGTTCAAGGCCTGGGCACAGGGCTGGCTGTCAGTCAAGACGCAAGCACGGTGCTGGATTGAATGATGAAGGGGCTAAGGTGCTTTACAGCAGCGGCGATAGACAAGGCTTCGACCTCACATGGTAACCACGTGACCTGGTGCTTGCGTAGTTTAGAGCTATACAAGCCGGCAAGGTGGAGGCGGTCTTGGCGGGTAACGTACAAGGTGGCTCCGAGACCGCGTTTGGTTACTGAGCCATCAGTCACAATCCAAAGCTGGTCGGAGGCACGAGGGAGGACGATAGACTTGTGCGAGTTAAAGGCATCTTGTGCAGCGGTGAATCTTTGGCGAAGGCATTCGTCCCACTTAACGTGGTCTTGAGATTGCAGATTGGCCAAGGCTGACTCAAGTGGGTCCACAAGTTGAGAGCAGTGAGGGAGGACACGGCTAAGGACTTTGTAGCCGCCGAAAGTCACCAAGAACGCGACACATTAATTCCTCTAATGCGGTCTCTGAACCAGGCATTCCCATGGCTGACCTGGTATACACTCTGATGCCGCGAAACAGAGTGACCACACCGCAATATTTCATGGAGGCCTTTGATAGTGGTATCTGGTAAAAGGCACGGGTGAGGTCAGACTTGATGATGTACTTCCAAGGGGCGATGGTGGGGAGAGTAGAGTCAACATCAGGCATCAGCGAGGGTTGTGGTTTGCTGAAACGACCAACGTCCGTGAGGGCTGTAACAAGACGAAATCCACCCGAAGATTTTTTGATGAGGAATGACGGGTTGAGTTACTCAACAGTGACTCCAATGTCCAACTCATCAAATTGTTGCTGTAACTCGACCAGCTTGTCACAGGAATATTGGGGAACGTGGCCTTTGCATTGAGGAGGTTGCACAGGTCCCATGTTGACAGAAGCTTGGACAGGACCAGCTTTGCCGTTGTATCCGACAATGGTAGGATTGAAGACTTCATCGTGGGTCTGGAGAACTTGGCGGAACTGGCTGCGGATGGTGTCAGGTAAGATGTTGTCGGGTTAACTGTGACGGCATCCGAGAAGAATTCAGACTGCGGTGAGTTGCTTCCGCTAGGGTGGGGAGGTGATGGGTGCAATCCGTCAGGGGGAGATGAGGGAACCACGGTTGTGGTGTGGCGAGCTTGGCAGAGGTGTTCGTGGCGTCGCACTGTCCTTGGTTCAGTAGTGTTGTTGAGTATAGGAACTCTATTAGCCACTGCTTCTACAATGTGGGGCTGAGGCCAGAGCTGTGAAACTTTGGAGCAGTTATTGGATGGTGCATCGGTATGGGCTTCTATGGCTAAAGTGCAGTCAGGATCTAAGTTGGGAGGTATGTCCAGCTCAAGATATTCCCCGGAAGGATAACTGTGGTAAGGGCTGAAGAGCGTAACACATAAGACTGGGTGCGACGGACGGCGTGAGCCTGGGAGCTGGCATTTGACTCGGGAATGTAGGCGAGTATCTCGGAGCCTTGGATAAGAACCTGTCCCTTTGCCGGGCGAACAGATATGTCATTGGTGATCATGAATGGAGTTCCAGCTAAGGCATCGACATCCAAATCTTCTACCACTAGGGCATCAAGGGTCAGGCGTATGTCAGCTCGTGAAAGGGTGAGGTGGATCTCGCCGACTACGACGAGCGGCGTAACTTCATCTGCTTGTAAGGCCTGTTGGGATGTTTTGACAATGGGAGCATCTATGCTACGGGCGACCGAGGCCTTGATCATACTGGTTTCGGCACCAGTGTCTAAGGTTAGTTTGAGCGGGTGGTGACGGTAGAAGGCACTGAAATGGGGGGATTGCCTTGTGCTTACCCGGCGAGACACGATCCTGGCCGTGGAATGGAGAGGAGAAGCAACATCTTCTGTCTCGGGTGGACAAAAGAAAGCGGAGTCAGTGGGATCATCTTCATCGTCGAGGCTACTTATGACACGTGCTTTGGCGAGGAAAGCGCGGTCTGCCGGCCTGCTTGCACAAAGGGGCAAGACTGGACTTGTGGTTTAGTGCCTGGTTTTTGGGAGCTATTGTAACTAGGACTCCTCGCAGGAGGCTGTCTGAACTTCGACGCCGTTGAACGCAAGATTTTAGCGTCGGCATTGTTACTAATCTCTTCCAAGAGGGAATCCAATGCTTGAGAAATATCAGGCTTGAGAGATGAGAGAGACTTGGACCTGAGCTCTGTGCCGAAGCGTTGTTTGACGAGACTGGGGAGGTCACGGCGGACTAATCTCAGCCAAGTAAGTACAACAAGATTTTCTAGAGTGGGAGCCATTTCCGCGTCAGAGTCTGGGACTTCACCATGGTGCGAGATATTGCCATTTGCCGACAACAAATTATCTTCGATAAATGACATTAGACGTTGATAGAGATCCTCGGGGCGTTCAGCAGGGGCAAGTGTGATGTTGTTGAAGTCGAGGAAGTGGGCGCCAGTTGATTGGAATCCGAAGTGAAGGCGAATCGCTTGCCAGATGGAGCTCATGGAAGTAGAGTTTTTGACGATAGTGTTACGAGAAATCATTGGACAATATTTCGCAATTTGGCCGAGCATTAATTCAAGATGAGTACACTTTTGTTTTGCTGTTCTGCGGGAAGCTGGAGGCACGGTTTCGGGATCGTCCTGGAGGCGGGGAAGAGGGAAGCCAGGGGATTTGTTCAGCCATGGCGCGCCAGGGGGGGGAAAGGCAGCGAAATTACGAGCGAGGGAAAGAATGTATTGAAGATTTTGTTTCCAGGCTTCGTTTCCTGTTTGGTGAGGGACCAGTGCTTGGGTGCTCTTGGATTCATTTTGTACTCTTGGCTGAATAAACTAAGACTAAATGTGTACTTAGCTGTAGTCTTCGTGAGTGTTGTTGACACAGCTATCGGTTAAGCAGTTTGGCTGATTCTTCGTTTGGGAATCGGTCGACGATCCGTTATGGGCTGGCTTCTCTTAGTACGAGACGAGGGTAAGATCCGCTGCCACCACGCCAGTAATAAAGACAGCCGACACGATAATAGCGAACAACAAACACTTTACTAAGTACAACAAGGTCGCAACTCGATGGAAAACTCAAAACAAGAAAAGCCACGAGGGGACGCGCGTGATACACATGCGCGGCTGACAATAACCGCTGGCGTCGTGCTGCCATGACTGGTAGAAAAAATGGTGTTTGGGGATTACTGCAAATTGACCCTTCGGCGAAGAACTTCAAGGAATTCTGGTGTGGTGCCCGCAAGGTAGACCTTGCTGTTGTGAAGTCCCTTGAACACTATGACGAGTTCACCAAGCTCCGTGAAACACTCCAGAGTTTGTACAAAGAGTAGCACTATAGCCCGAAAGCTCTGAGAGAATTGAGAGAACTCGCTCATGCCCTCAGCTTGAGGGAGAAAGTCTCCGGACCAGTGAATGTGTTAGGTGCTCGGTGGCTTCCACATCTGGAATCGCATTGAAGATCCTATTCAAGGGATTCAAAGTCCTTGTCACGCACTTCACAAAAACACCAATTAAAAGGAAGGCAGATTTTGGATCAGGTGGGAGACAGGGAGGAGCTACTTTCTCTGTGAAGTTTTTGACATCCATGATGGGCCTGTTGTTTGTTCACCTGATGTAAGGTATAGTGGAAGAGGCAGCACAACTAAGTAAAAGTGTTTCAAGCTGACTTTACCACAGTGACTGTTACACGTGCAATGACAGCAGTGACAGCAACTTCAAGCTGAGATTGCTTAGCATGAGGACGCAGGATGGCCAAAGACTCCAACACTCCTTGCAACAAACAGAGGGAGTTGAGGTCTTTCAATGATCTGCAAGAATTTCAGGCGACGAAGCGGAGACTGCTTGACAATGTTCTTCAGAATGTGTATTGGATCCAGACATCTGGCCACAAGATCCACTGAGCTCTCTTCATATGGAGACACCGAAATAGTAGTTCTGGTGGGCTATTACAAGGATCACCTGTAAGGATCACCAAACATT
>NC_090895.1:3775245-3777745 GCF_036669925.1 Montipora capricornis | reverse complement strand
AACTGTACTTTCTTGTAGAATGTCAAAATCAAGCCTGGATGAATTAGTTCCTCACAAATTGGTGCTTGCAAGCATAAAATTACTGTTAAAAAAGGTACTAAAAAGAATGGGCAGAAAGATTTGTAGCAGTGACCATGTGCAAGTCTGCAACCTTAACAATTTTATGACTTAATTACCACGAACTTTGAACTTTATTGTCACAATATAAAATTACAATTCTTAACTTTTTTTTACAGTTGGCCGGCAAATAGTAAATCTAATCTAGGCGGGTCAACTGTGTACAATACATCTACTACAATTTTTTCTCTCTTTTTTGAAAAAAAAAAAATTGGATTTCACTTTTGATAATTTTTCCATTAAAGTTTTGCTCATTTTTTTCTAAATCCCAAGCAACAGAACGCAGTGTATGGGCATGTTCATAGCCAGCGTTTCGTGTGATCGCTGTTTTTTAAAACAAATGTACCATTACAAATTGTCCTAGGAATTTCCCTTCTTGCAAAATGGTAAACAGCCCTAAAAGTCAGTTTTGAAAATATTAATATACATACTGCACATTGTGTTTTCTTTAAATAGCCCCATGTGTACATGTACCTATAAATTCCAATGTTCAGACTAGTTTGTTGTGTATCACCACATCATGATTATTACAGTATTTCGGTGCAGTTGTTAGAGTTCAGTGAAAGCGCTGCACGCAACAGTACAATGAACACAAAAGATAACAATGAACCTAATAATTGTACCTATATTTCATTTCTCTCTGCTGGCAAATGTGCTACTTAGTTATTTGGTCAGTAGGAAATCCATCAACGAGACAATACTATGATAATTATTATTATTTTAAATGATATGCCTCATTCTGTTTTTTGCTGTAATATAATCATGTATAAACATTATATAATACCATGGTGCGCTCTTCATGAGATTTGACAGATTTTCATGAACCTTAGGCTGAGAGTCATTGGAACAAGGGTAGTATTATAGTTTTAATTACATGAAGATAGATATTTTGTTTCTCATGTAAATTCTTAATGCATGGTTATTCAGGTAAATTTGGTATGGCGATCATTATCCATGACTATTCTGTTATCAGATAACAGGATTCTCATTGGGTACAAGAGACTGACAAGTGGCTAGCATTAGCCAAGCTAATCATCTTCAGTGAAGGATATCTCTGATTGGCTCTAATGCTCAATAATGGCCAATAATAAATAACAGTTTTTAGTACCAATTATAATGAAAAAGTACCATTTTATTTAAAAGGTGTTTATTATAGAAATTCACAATAATTGTCATACTCACACTGAACATCAATGTAGACATCTTTACTAACAGGACTTCCAACCCCATTATCAGCAGTGCACCTGTAGCCTCCTGCACCCTCTTTACTGATGCTAGCGAAATTCCCAGACACAACACTGTCATTAGAAAGTCTTCTCCAGGTTGTTCTTGGTGGTGGGTTGCCCTCAGCTGTGCAGTTCAGATTGACATCATCTCCCTCGGTTACTGTTTGGTTTTCAGACACAATCACCCTTGGTGGAACTAGGAAACATAAGGGTGGCAGCCATCAAGTTTGACTTACGTACAGTACTAGCTATTTGTTGTTCTCAAGAAGTAACCATCAAATTGTCGCTGGATTGTTGATGACATTATTGAAAATAGATGGTTCTACTGTTTACATTAGTTTAGTATTCTGCAATGTTTTAATTCAATTTTGGGAAAATGGGATTAGGTTTTAATAATTGTACCTATATTTCATTTCTCTCTGCCGGCAAATGTGCTACTTAGTTATTTGGTCAGTAGGAAACCCGTCAACGAGACAATACCATGATAATTATTATTATTTTAAATGATATGCCTCATTAGTACCAATTATAATGAAAGAGTAGATGTACCAATTTATTAAAAAAGGTGTTTGTTATAGAAATTCACAATTATTGTCATACTCACACTGAACATCAATGTAGACATCTTTACTAACAGGACTTCCAACCCCATTATCAGCAGTGCACCTGTACCCTCCTGCATCCTCTTTACTGATGCTAGTGAAATTCCCAGCCACAACACTGTCATTAGAAAGTCTTCTCCAGGTTGTTCTTGGTGGTGGGTTGCCCTCAGCTGTGCAGTTCAGATTGACATCATCTCCCTCGGTTACTGTTTGGTTTTCAGACACAATCACCCTTGGTGGAACTAGGGAACAAAAGGGTGGCAGCCATCAAGTTTGACTTACGTACAGTACTAGCTATTTGTTGTTCTCAAGAAGTAACCATCAAATTGTTGCTGGACTGTTGATGACATTACTGAAAATAGATGGTTCTACTGTTTACATTAGTTTAGTATTCTGCAATGTTTTAATTCAATTTTGGGAAAATGGGAAAACACACATATAATGTTTATACAATTAATGTAGGATTAGGATTGTCCAATACTGGCTTGAGTGTCCCACCCCAAGTACATGTAAACTATCCAGATAAAATTATTTTAAAGTAAATCTTATCAATAT
>NC_090895.1:3752745-3765245 GCF_036669925.1 Montipora capricornis | reverse complement strand
AAGCCCCCTATGCTTTCCTTTAAGCTTCCTCGCCAAGTAGTAGTAGTAGCAGCAGCAGCAGCAGCAGCAGCAGAAGCAGCAGCAGCAGCAGCAGCAGCAGCAGTAGTAGTAGTAGTAGTAGTACTACTACTACTACTACTACTACTACTACTACTACTACTACTACTACTACTACTACATGTACAACTACTACTACTACTACTAGTAGTAGTAGTAGAAGGAGTAGTATACGGCCTCTAGCAAGCATGTTATCTCCCACCTCAAGAAAAATTTGAAAAAAAAGGTATGCTTGCCAACGCCATGACTATCTGTGAACTTGTGCGAGCACAATGGTTATCCAAAAGTTATTCGGCAGTTGAACTACTTAGGAAGTCACAGCGGACAGCAAAAGATCCCGAAATGAGAAACGGAGCTTTTTGCAAACGTTGTTTTTAGGAAAACAAGAGCAAACGACCCAAATAAAAGTTGTGCTCGCTATATTATTGAGTCGGGTGCAAAAATACAGCTACTTTTGAGGAAAAGTGAATATAACATCCCAAAGTCACTGAACGACCTTTTTTCCAGGATCGCTTCACATTACAAGGATTCTTGCACTGGCTTACCTCGTGCCAGGTTCCCTCAGTACTTTCAGGTGCTGGTTTTTGTTAGGGAGTCATGACAAAGGACATTAACATTCAACATGGTTAAAATTAGTACCCGCTTAGTATGACTATTTCAAGTTTTAAGTGCATTTTATAACTTTTGTCGTCTTGTTAATCGAGTCGGGTGCTACATGCAATGCACCGCACAAAAGACAACGACAAAGCAAAACGTAATGATCAACGTTCCTGTTGTTTGAAGCTCAATAGCAGGCCCTTCGGGTCATCTATGTTAACCACCACATTGATAGGCCAATAGTAGCAGCCATATTCAGGTTAAAAGGGTTCCGAAGTGCGTTTTCATTTTAAATTTTAGATTTAGAAGGCCAAACAATTGTGCCTTCGTTTCAGTTTACACAAAAACGGTCAAAGACAGTAAGGGTCTAGAATAGGGAAGTAGACCAGGGGCCCATTTCTAGAAAGTCCCAAAAACTTTTCGGGCCCAAAAAGCCATTTGTGAAATTGCTAACCGCTTGTTTTGGAAAGCCGATCTTTTAACATGTCTTCAAGCTAACTAAAAGAAACACGTCTGTGAAAATTGACGCGTTAAATCCTCTCCGTTCTTGAAATAAAAAGGGAATTGTGACACCCGAAAATGGCCCGTAAAGTTTCGGGACTTTCGAGAAACGGGCCCCAGAGCCTTAATTTCGGAATGACATTTTACTAAAACACGGACAATTGATTCTGGACGACAAACAATGGACGATATTGGACAAATTGTCACAGCCTTTAATTATTATTAATTATTATACGAAATTTTTAACTTTTAATTCAGTTCAGTTATGACTGGGAAATATGAACGATCGCCCATATCTGTTTGTTAGAACCTCTTGACATATGCCGGTATTTTGTTAAGCCACGAGGCGTCATGTGACCCAAAATAAAAATGCGAATTGCCGCCGGATATTTCACGTATGTAGTTTGGAATGAATGTCCTTTTATTTTATTAAATGAATTAATTACAAATTAAAAGTTAAAACTTCAAGAGAAAAGTGACGATAGACGATGGACGGTACTGTTATACGAAATTTCAAATATGACAGGCATAGATGGAAAGCGAAGGACTTTTAATGCCGTGTTTACACTTGAGCGTTTACCGCGGCTACGATTGACCAAGGTCAGATTAATAAACCACGTTACATTCGTTCACTGTTTACACCGGTGTCACAGCGGATTTGGACCCCCCCGGTCCAAATCCGCGAGCGGTTTTGGACCCCCCGGTCCAGATCCGCCAGCAGATATGGACCCCCTGAAAATAAGCGTTCTTCAAGTTTGATTAAGGTGATAAAATTCCTTTGCATATTGTTTTTTGACTTGCCTAATAGGCAAAATGAAAATATTGGGTAGTTTTGCTTTTCAAATGATCTTAGATGAAGGCTTATTAAACTTCTTTGAGCTGCGCTGGCAAACATCACAACGCTTCATGGTTTCGTCGCAGTGTTCACCGATTCCAGCCCAATAGTAGCATTTGCGACGAAGAACAGCGCGGTGGCTCAGTTGGTTGAGCATCGGGGTGTCATGCAGAAGGTCGTGAATTCGACTCCGGCCGGACCAACACTCAGGGTCTTAAAATAACTGAGGAGAAAGTGCTGCCTTTGTAATTACATCCGCAAATGGTTAAGACTTTCAAGTCTTTTCGGATAAGGACTTTAAACCGTAGGCCCCGTCTCACAATCTTTCAATGCTCACACTAAAAGAACCCACACACTATTCGCAAAGGGTAGGGCATGAAGCTCTCTCATTTCATTAATTCATTCATGTGGTAGGTGAGATCGCTAATGGACTGATAGCGGCTGCCAGCAGCGCCTTATATGCTGATGTCCGATCTCACCCATAGATCCCTTGCTTGTAAAGTGCATTTTAATATATTAATAGAAAATGCGCTATATAAATTCATTACCATTACCATTAAGCGCGCTTTTGGGTTTTATTCCAACTAAAAAGATCAAGGGAAAAAACACCCCGCCTTGAATCACTTGTGAAATTATTCACGTTCTCCGGAAAAAGGAGGCTGCTCGCTCTAAGCTGAAGAAATCTCCTACTGACCATCAACAACAGAAGTTTCGCGAATTGCGTGCAAAGGCTAAGTCAATTATACGCGAGAGCCCAAACGCTTTTGGTCCCTTTTCAAGCTCAGGAATAAAATGCGGACCGTCCCTGAAACGATGAGCTCGGGCGATGTCAATCAGCAGGGTCCTCAAGCATCAACACCTCAACAGATTGCCGATCTGTTTGACTCTTATTTTGTGTCGGTCTTCACTGCTCCTTCTGAGGCCCACACTTTGTCAGCACACTTGAGGCCCTCACACTCCACACTAAATGAGCTGGAGATCCCGGTGGAAATGGTTTGCACATCTCTCAAACAGCTTGATGTAAACAAAGCAACTGGATCCGACGGAATTCCAGTGCGCCTACTGAAGGAAACCGCTGACCAGATAGCACCGTCCTTGGCCATGTTGTTTAATAAATCCCTGCGGCTCGGCATTTTCCCGGGGGACTGGAAACTCGCGAACATTGTTCCTATCTTCAAGAGAGGGAAGAGAGATCTTGTGAAGAATTATCGCTCTATTTCTCTTCTCCCTGTCATCTCCAAAGTTCTTGAGTGCTGTGTTCTGGCGAGTCTACGGGATCATATATCCCATCTCATCAGTCGGGAACAGCATGGGTTTGTAGCCGGTAGATCTTGCGTGACGCAGTTCACATTAGTGGTCAACTAATTATTAGATATCTCGACATGAGTAAGGCATTCGATAAAGTGGATCACGCCAAGTTACTTGAAAGGTTGCACGACTGGTTCCGTTCATACTTACAGAAACACAAGCAACAGGTTACAGTTCTCGGGTCCACTTCCCGAGAACTGCCAGTTACATCCGGGGTACCTCAAGGGTCCCTACTAAGGCCGATACTGTTCCTGCTGTTTGTGGACGATCTACCCAAAACTGTTGAGACATCAAGAGCTGCCTGTTGCGCCGATGACACCAAGATTTTTAAGAGCATCGATTCTATCACAGACTGTAGTGCCTTGCAATCCGACCTTAATGACCTTGTCAGCTGGTCTGAATCTTCTGGGCTCATATTTAATCAGTCCAAAAGTAAATACCAGCGCATCCCACGCAAAAGAACACCTGTACAGTACACTTATACCATCAACGAAAGTTTAACGCCTCTGGAATCTTGTGACCTTGGTGTGTGGGTGTCAAGCAATCTTACTTTGGACAAACAAGAGACTGAACAGTGCGCGAAAGCCAACAAACCTCTCGGGTTTGTGCGCCCGAGCCTCTAGATACATCCAATGCACCCAAACGCGTCACACACTGTATCTATCTATCGTCCGGTGCCGTGTCGGCTACGCACCCCAAACATGGTTGCTACAGTCCATTGGCTTGCTAAAGCAAGTTGAAATCGTGTAGCGGCGTGCAACTGAACTTATTTTGAAGCTCCTCTACCGTTGCGACGTTACTTATAAGACCCGCCTTCAACCAACCAATCTATTACCGATCTCGTATTGGCACGAATTTTTGGATATAGTATTTTTTTTATAAAGTTGTAAATAACTTAGTTTTCATAGATAGTGAATCTCTGCCTGTAGCTAGACAAACAACGAGATTTACCAGGTCATCGAGTAGCAATGCTATTACTTATATTCCGAAGCGCGTTAGTAGAAGCAGTAGAACTGGAACTTATCAACGTTCTTTCTTCATATGCGCATGCCGCACATGGAATGTTCTGCCCGTTGAGTTACGCACCAGTCACATCTCCCTAGCCTCATTTTAGCGTTCACTACTTCAATATTATAATAATGCCCTAGATCTGTACGACGGGAGCGACATCAGAACCTGGAAATCAATCTGTCCCAGGTGCAACATAGCGACGACTCTGCCTTTCCCGCCGTCGTGCTGCTTCTAGAAATTTGAACTCTTGTTTGCTTCCTTTTTGTATGAGTAGCTTTAGTTATTATTTTTCATTTAAGAGGGATCCACTGTAATTGGCTAGGCTGTAGAGGTCTCCCTGCCTTATAATCCTATGTTTACAAATATTGTATTCAAATTAGGCGAAGCTAAATAAATAAATAAATAAAATATTCTGTAATTGCTCCAGCGTTTCAAGTACGTGAAGAGACATGTTCATAGACATGTATTTTATCTCATGCATGAAAAAGTAAGCGCTTTCATCCCTCCGCATGTTTTCATTGATTAACAGCCGCCATATTGGTGGACCATATTTCACCAACACGTCGTCTCCACACAAAACTCTGAGAATTGGAGAGGTGGTTTACACAAGTTGTTTAGTGGCTTTTTTCGTTGCACGGTTTCGATTTCATATTTTCGTTGCGTGACGTTGAAAAGCGATGTACACTCTTTTTTCTTAATAAGAACGTCAATTTTGGAGCTGAGGCTGAACGTTCTTATATATATTTACGACGTGACGCTGAAACGTTCTTAAGATGTTCTTAAATTTACACTGTATAGTATTTCAATGTAGCCAGGAGACCTATAAAAGGTTTAAAAATAAGAACTGCTCATTATTGATTATTACAAACTGGGATGTGTATAATGCAATGAGGAAACCAATGTCATGTTATAAATTATGCCCTTAAGTATTTTGGTTAATTTACAGTTATTTACCTTCATTTCATGCTTTCATTTAAAATAAAAATACGTAAAAAAAAAGTTCTTAATCAACTCTCAGCCTGAGGAATGTTCTTCTTAACACGTACTTAAAATTTTGATTAATTACTGTAATTGTTAAATGTGAAAGTTTGTTGGGTGGGCACGGCAAGGTGCGTTGCACTGTAATCTTAGCCTTACGTTCTTATAACGCATGCAAAAGTTGTTCAAAATGTGTGCAATACTGTCATGTCCGTCTAATTTAGCGGCTTATAAAGAGCTGTGACTTTAACCGATAATAGACACATTACCAGAAGCCTACCAAGAACAGTAACTTGAATGGCCCTTGTCCACGTTTTTATTCCGCCTCCAGATGTAAGCACCGAGCAACGATATTCTCCTTCGTCAGCAGCAGTTACATTGAAAACGATCAGTGTCAGTTTAGTTGGAATCCATGTTGCATTGAAACGACTTGCAAAACGAGCATCTACGGATAGCTCTGGTGGTGAACGGACATATGTTGCAACAGGATCAGCTTCAAAACTCATCGTCACTGATACAACACTCAAGTCTGCCGTTAGACTGACGTTACAGCTTAGTTCTTCATTTATAAATCCCTTGGTCAGACTCGTGTTTGTTGAGGAAGTGATTGCTACATCCGTGATTGTCTCAAACGGAGGAGGCTCATACCAAGTGATGTTGCCGCCATCTGAAACATGATCACTACAGAAATGCTTATAAATTCTATTATCATAATATTTGCATTATGTGTAGAATCCAAGCAGAACATAACGAAACAAAGAGTTAGTGGAGTTTCTAGCTGTCATAAGTTACAATAGTCTTGATGTTTTCAAACGGAATTTGGATTACTTGGCAGTTCAGTATTAGATTTCGGTTAAAGCGATGTAAAGACCTCAGGACTGCTCTGTAAACTTCCGTATTATTCAAACATGAACATCCCGTTTTTAAAAATATATGACTGCATGGACATTTAAGCATTACTGAACAAAACGTACACAAGTACACTGCACAAAATAATTGTCTCTTCCGTTTCAAATCAACATCCTTTCAATCATTATACAGCATTCTGATAAGTGCATAATATCGCATTATAAATGTTAATAAACATGTCGCGCTGTTCCATGAACCCCGGAAACTAGAAGAGTCTCGTTGACTTCAACACGCCGAATATCCAGTCTTTTGCTAAATCACAGCCCACTCGTTATGCAAAGTTTGTGTTGTTTGTTATTTCTTGCTCACACAGCCAGGGTTGCATAAGTAGCACATTAGCAAATTGCATTTCAAAAGATCTGAGAGCATCAACAGTAATGTTTAACTTGCGGAGTTTTCATAGTGTTTTTCGACAAATCATGGTATATATTTAAGAAAATGTGAATACACAGAGGTTTCATCGGATATCCAAACACCCAGAAGTGAGTTGAAAAACGAGGCTGAAGGCCGAGTTTTTTAATCGGTTTCTTGTTTACTGTTGTCAGCTCAAAGGTGTTTGATCACTGTAAACTGCATACACGATCGAATGACGATTAATCTTGTACTTTATGCATATATAAAGCATAATTATTTCCATATACACTATATTGCTTTCTGAGGTTAGAAACGGTCAGCTCAGAGGTGTTTGATCACTGTAAACTGCATACACGATCGAATGACGATTGATCTTGTACTTTATGCATAAGCATAATTATGTCCTCATACACTATATTGCTTTCTGAGGTTAGAAACGGGAGCTCCGCTTTTAGGTTTGGCTAAATCTGTACATTAATGAGTTTGAGAAGTAAATAGCGGTAACTATTTTACGCATGTTGCAATATTGCTATTAATAAGCGTATTATTAGCGATTCTTTGCAAACTGATAATAATTCAAAACTCGAAGAGTAATATACTTACCCGCTAAATGCATCATGCCTCCAACAATTAGGTAGAAGGTAGCCGATCGTATACTCTTATGGTCTAAGACCGCCATATTGAATACCTTCTCCTCAGTGCTCTTGCTTCGCTAATCAACCGTGTCATGAATCATGTGACGAAAAGCCGCATATGGTCGAGGAAATTTGCCTTCTCGTTCTCTTTCTCTCTTCTTTTGTTTCTGTTCTAGTCATAGGTCGTCCAGGCATCACGCAACCTTACCAGATTTTCTAAAGATAAGCTTGTGCCAAACATTCAAATAAAGAGAAAAAAGCAGCTCTAAACAAATTATAAATAAAAACTCAGCTTTAAGTTCACAGTTCTCCGATGCTTGCCTGCGAAGCCACCAGTGTGGACCACAGCTATCATGATATGTCAAACTGGATTGAGACCGGCGAGAAATGCAAAACTGAAATATTTTCCAAACCGTTTTCCACCTGAACATGCCTCCCTGAACACGAAAAGCGTTGAGTGTTAAGAGTTATAGTTATAATACGTACTATGGCAGGGTAGCCGCGTCGAGCCACAGAGAACGTGCGAAAAGTGAAGCCTCGTTTATGTTTAGGTGTTTAGGTGAGAAAACCAGTACTTGGTCAGCAGTCAACTTTTAAAAAGCCAGCGATATGGTCACGTGATACTGGTCAGCGGATACCTTGTTTTGACAGGTGTCAATTAACCGTAACATAGAAGTCCAATATTAAAGACGCATGTTGTAAACTAGTGTGATATTGGTCACATTGGCTATCATGGAAGGGTGGAGGTGAGTACGTGCGTACCGACGTACGGATGGTCAATGACGTCATAACTAAAACCAAAATTTCTCGCATCGATGGGTTACCATATTTCCTTGACTATGGTGCTCCGCGCGCGCGCCTTCGACGCGTGGAGCTCCACTAAAATAATAACCTTTACTGGCACCTTCACCTTTTAGGTAGAATTAGTGGCGCGAAAAGCGAAAGCATACATGATATTGTGTGAATGTGGGAAACTTTTAAGATACGGCACGTTAATGTGTCGAGGATAGTACACTGGAACTCGGCGTGTGTCACGAGTAAAGTAAAATGGCAGAAAAGAGGTATAAATATTTATGTCAGAATGCTTCGGAGTTGCATCCGCAAATGGTTAGACTTTCAAGTATTCTCTCTCTTCAACCGGTTTTTTGGGCTCCTTTAAACTTTTTATGAGGTTTTATGAGGTTGTTAAAAGCCTATGAAATACGAGAGAATAGCCATTTAGCTAGGAGAGAATGAACTCGTCTTTGATTCTCATCGTAAAGGAATGCTTCACTGTTAAACCACAACAAGGTGATACCGAAAACATCTGGATATTTCTCAACTTTGTAATACAACTATCGAGTGGTTTTAACCCCGTCTTCTACATTTAAGCGCCTTTAGCTCTTTTAAAAATATGTTACAATTATACCTTATAGGTATTGAATATTACCAATAGAATGATGAAATAATAACACACTAAAAGAGCAGTAGTTTGCCTTATTTGAACACAGTTATTACTGTCCACGGCAATCTCAGCAATCTCGCTGTGTGCTCCTTTGCTAATACGAGTGGACCTGTGAACTTGACGGGTAGACGAGCAAATGTCTCTTCGCATTTATTTTCAACACACATAGCACCAAAACAAACTGGTCCAATTGTGTTTATCGCAAGTACTTAAGCATGAAAGTATTGTATTGCCGTTTTTTGCTGCCTGTGATTGATTAAATTTCTCAGTAAGCTGCGGGTGTACGCTCCCGAGCTGTGCAGACGATAAAAAACGTCCTTTTTGCAACATTCGTTGGTGCAACATGCCGAACAAAATTTGACCAAATGAACTTTGGCGGGACATGTTGCATTGACAAAACATCGGTGTGAAATCGTGTGCCACGAAGAACAGGATTTAACTGCGGCTTCATGTCCCCGGAGCGCAGGAGCAAAAATCAAGAGGCGACTAGCACTAGCGAGAACTGCATTCACCAGACTTCAGAACATTTGGAGGTCAGAAGACCACGTTGCGCATCCTGAATTCGAACGTCCTGTCCGTGCAGTTATATGGAGCCGAAATGTGGATAGTGATAGCAGCTGATCTGAAAACTGAAAACTTTATTTATACTCGAGGGCCTGGAGCTTATTAGGCTCCTAGCTTAAGTAGCTAATGAGTCGAGTATAATACTAACAAAAAAAAAAGAATTAACTATTCACATCATGATACGATATTATTTACAAATAATGCCGCTAAAATGTAAAATATAAACGACAGTCTATCAGTTGCATAAAGAGCAGTGACATGCGTCAAAGGTGATCTTTCTGATACGTGTTCCAAATTTTTTAAGGGTCGGAGAAGTCCTTAGTTCATCATTTAAAGAGTTCCAGATTTTTGGTCTCAACAAATTGGATGTGTTTTACCGCACATGCCTGAGGACAGTGCTGAGGAGATTCTGGCCCAACCATCTGAGCAACGAAGAGCTGTACTAAGCCACAGGGAGTACGCGCCGGTGTCAGCCTTCATACGAGTAAGAAGATGGCGATGGTTGAGGGAAAGTCCTGACAACATTTCGAGGACTGCATTGACGTGGGCACCTGAGAGTAAGAGGAGGCGAGGTCGACCGAGAGAGACGTGGAGAACAACCGTGAAAAAGGAAAGGAACAAGATTGGATGGCATACAAGGGGAGCTGCTGCTGCATCGATCGGTGTCAAACCTGGATGGATGGCGTAATCTTCTGGCTGGCCTCAAGAGTCCTCATGGGCCCGACGAGGATGAGTGTGAGTGAGTCATGTCCTCGAGACATGTAATGGCTGCAGTTGTGAATGTATGTGTGCAATTTGATGTTGTTTCTGCTGCACGCTTCCGATACAGGCGCCTGCTACAGCCCCCCTAATGTGAACGAAACACGAATTGACCGCCGCTACACGTCTCTGAAAAGTGTTCCCGCTGCTGTGCTTAATTGTATGTGTTAGTTGCTGTACGCGCTGCATGTCCCCGCTAAACATGTCTGTTAAATGCTCCGTGGTGTGTGAGTAAAATGGATAGATGTCCCAGGGACATGCTTATGGCGCAGTTTTTTCTGTTTGTTCATGTTGTGATTTGGTCAGTGCTTCATGTCCCCGCGATAGGTTCCCGCTCTATGCCTCGTTATATGTATGGAATATGATTTGAAAACTGCTACATGTTCTGACAAAATTGATGAATCAATACCCTGATAAAGAAAAAAAATGATAACTTCGATACCCTGTTCAAGGCAAAAACCCCGAAAAACATACCCTGGCTGGCCGCACGCCCCCATTAAGCCCTTATAAGGGAGTACCCCCCCCCCCCCCGGGGGTCATGTAGCTGCAAAATGGGCCCTAGTGTGTTCAGTTTTTCTGTCATGTAAACTTCGTTTGGTGTTTCCAATGTAGAAATCGTCACAGTCCCAGCAGCTTGCTTTATATATGACTTTTGATTTGAGAGCGATTCAAGTGGTCTTTGTAAGGAAGAAAGGATTTTATCTTGCGATCGAGTAGAAATTGTATATACACATGATCTAAGAGGTTTCGAGAAATAGTTGAACTGTGACCCAGATAAGGCAATAAAACAATTACATCTTTTCTTAAGAACTGTAGAGACAGAGAAATTTTCACAGCAACTGTGAAAATCTCTTTTCGACGCGAGATGCAAGAGCGTCTCAAAGTCCGCAAAAAAGCAAACATTTGGCCCTTAAGCATTGCTGGTCACACACAAGTTTTACGCCGTGCACATGACTTATCATTATTCGGTTCAAATAATCCCTTAGAAAAACATTCAACAAGAATATCGAGCGCTCTCTGAAGGCAGCGATCGAACTATCTGCGTCATAGTTTCGCGAGAATAATTCATTTCCTCTCAGACGAAAATTGATTGACAGATATCCATATGCACATCGCAAAAAGGCCGTGCCAATCACATCCTCGCGTTTGTGGGCGAATGCATTCTTAAGAATGTTGGCGTTTGCAGGCAAGCGTTTCCTTCCCTCCTCTCCCCCTCCCCTCTCACTTCAGTTTTGCTCTCGCCCCATTTTTTGCTCAGTCAAAAAAAAAACGCTCGCTAAGCAGGCTAATGTAACGGTTACTTTTGAGAATGTATGTAGAAAAGCATAGGAAACGTCAACTTATATGAAATGCATTTTTAATTTTTTTTTGCCTCCGCTGTTTGTATTTTATTCTGAACCTCCTTATTTTATTTATTTATTTATTTGTTTATTGTTTTTGCGATTTAAGCGTGATAACTAAAAACATGTACTTAAAGTTGTGTGGTATACCGAGTTCGAGTACAAATGACTGAGGTTTTCTTCATCGTAGCGGAGCTCCGCGCGCGCGCGGAGCACCATAGTTAAGAAAATATGGTAACCCATCGATGTGAGAAAATTTGGTTTTATAGCTATGACGTCATCAACGTCCGTACGTACAACGTACGTACAACGTACGTCCGTACGTCCGTCCGCCCCTTCATGTATGCCAATGTGACCAGTACACGTAACCATATCACGGGCTAATTAAAGTTTAGAGCTCATCCAGGAGGCAATACTACATTTGACACTAACTAGTTTACAGCATACATCTTTGATATTGTTGATATTGATATATTGTTAAAGACAATAATTTTGAACCTCTCAATGATGACTTCAATTAGGCATTTCCATTACTTTTCCTATTCACGTGCAAATGCTGCTATTTTGTTCCTACTTTTAGGTTAAAAAGCCCCCGATTTTCTCATTTTCTGACCATTTTACCCACTTGACACCCTGTAAATATTTGTTTAAATTGTACATCATGTGGTGGGGAAACCTCTGCAATGCAGCATGCCAAAACAGTGTAGGGAAGATAATTTATTGTTTAACTATTGTCATTAATGTGCCAACCAGAGGCTCGCTGGATGTTGAAACAAAAGGTTCTTTTGTTCCTGTGGTTGGCACATCAATGCTTGTCATCAGATATCTTCCCTATATATAGATGAACTTCTAATTCACAATAGCTCTGAACTACCAAGTGTTTATTAACTTTAAATTTAAAGAAAAGTAAATATCTTATCATCAATCCTCATCAGTAAGTAAATTTCAACTTACTTCCTTCATTAAACTTAGCTGGTCAATTCCTTGAACCAGTTTCAATCTTAAGATACGTGGGTATGATATCTATATTGGCCATCACCTTTCCTGGCATGATCATATTCATTATATTTGTAACAAAGTTAGTAAAATTAATGTATTAATGTCATAATCAAGGTTAAGAGTTGTCAATAAACATTGTCTAAACAATATCTTTTAGTATAAATACACAGGTGATTATACAAAATCGCGCTCTCATTGGCTTGCTATCT
>NC_090895.1:3740245-3747745 GCF_036669925.1 Montipora capricornis | reverse complement strand
GTTGATTCCTTTCTACGCAATATACCATTTGTTTACGGTGATTCCCTGCTTTTGCATTGCGCAACCCTACTGCGCATAATTGCTTGCGTCATTTGATAAAATGGCAAATCTTCATAGGCCACTTCGGAAAATACCATAATACTCTTTGTTTGTCCCCCCAAATTTTGCATGAGCATTGTTTTCTCTTGGGACCATTGTAAGTCCCAAGAGAAACTGGAAACAATGCTTATGTAAAATTTGGGGGAATAGACAAAGATTATTATGGTATTTTCCAAAGTGGCCTATTGACGCAATTTTCTCCTGAACAAGCCAGGTTCCCCCCCCCCCCCCCCCCATCCTTTTTACTGGTATTATGTGCTTGTAATAGGTACACGGAAAACATATTTTAAGCAGAAAAAAAGTTGGTTAGTTGTAGTTGTAAGGGCCAGACACTGAGTGTGAGGTGCATGATGATGTAGCGGCCCAATTTGCTTGCATTGCTTTACAAGATTCAACAACTTGAAATCACTTTACTGAAAGATTTTAGCCCGGACAAACAAGTAGGCTCAAGTTTTCAGTAAACTTTAGCTATATAACAACAATTTTCTGGCGGATTAAGTTTCGAACGCTTCTCGACGCGTAATTCGGTAAAAAAAAACACTAAGAATCAAGGGCATGCGGCGCAAAAACAACCACGGTGACCCCATCTTTTTATTGCATTTTTGAATGCCCTGTGCATGAATATAAATAGTGCCAAGTTTCACAAAAGTCTGGACAGTATGTCATTTTCAAAGGAATTACCTTAAATTCTACTTTGGCGCGCGAGTGTAATCCTATCATGTATAAGCGTGTGTTTTAACGAAATTTTCATATAGCTGTTTTATCTGAAGAGGGTACTACACAGTTTATATATACATTATCTCCCGATATTTAAAGTTGTTACCCGCAAATCAATTGCAAAATATTTCTCCAGACAGATTTCATAGACAAACAATACATAAAGCTGGAAACCGTTTTAAAGTAGAGCATATGGACGACCAAGAAACTGATTTTAATGTGAATCATTCCTTATTTCACTTGGGCAAATGACCATGTTAGAGGGTCCTCGCGACTCAATTACACAGACCACAGTCAGCGTCAGCGTCATTGACACTGTTGTACCCACCTTGGAAATTACGAAAGTAAGTAAATACGTAAATGTATCGATCACCCTGCTCACGTGCACTTTGCTTCAGTAATTCCTTCTTTGAGGTTTTTCCCCTTGTACAAAACCGTCTCTCTGAGTTAAGGTTCAAATAATGTCTTAGGCGAAAGGGTTGAGAATTGAGCTTTCAGTCATTTTTAAATTTTAGATTTCAAAGGCAAAACAACTGTGCCTTAATTGGCTCTGGTTTACATCGAAAAAGGTCAAATGCAGCAAAACTCTAGGACAAGGAGGTGGAATAGAGCAGGTGCAAGCCTGAACTTGATTCACGTTATAAAAAAGTGTGCATTACTCGGCGCCTTGTACGTTTAATTTAGTGACTTGCAAAGACCATTGGCTTCCATTTTTTCCCTGCCAGTTAAAGACTGATAATAATTATATTATTACCAGTATCCTGACAAGCTTACCGAGAACAGCAACTTCAATGATCCTTTTCCACGTTCCAGCCACTGTAAGCACCTCGCAACGGTATTTTCCCTCGTCAGCAGTAGTTACATTCAACACAATCAGTGTCATTTTGGTTGGAACCCATGTTGCACTGAAACGACTTGCAAAACTACTATCACCTGGGACAATACCTACTGAATGGAAATATGTTGCAACAGTATCACCTTCAAAACTCATCGTCACTGATAAAACACTCAAGTCTGCCGTTAGACTGAAGTTACAGCTTATTTCTTCATTGATAAATCCTTTGGTCAGAGTCGTGTGTGCTGTGGAAATTCTTGCTACATCTGTGATTGTCTCAAACGGAGGAGGCTCATACCAAGTGATGTTGCCGCCATCTGAAACATGACCACAGAATAGACCCTTTTAGCTTTTTAGCCGACCACGTGATGTTACCCTGGAGCAAGCTTTTATGAAAGTGCATAAGTACGCATAACTTCTGAAAAAATCAAAAGGAAATTGCCTTGAGAACATCACGTGGTCTGAAAAAAGAAAACAAACGTACAAGCAAAAAAGGTCTATTGCTTATAAATTCAATTATCATCGCATTCGCAGTTTCATATGGAGAATCAAAGGAGAACAAAAAGAGACAAAAGATTAATGTATTTCCTTGCCGTATTATAACTTATGACAGTCTTATTGTCCCAAACGGAATTCCAAGTACTTTGCAGCTATTAAGCAGTATTTTTGAGATTTCGGTTTCAGCGATGTTAAGACCCACCCAAAGACTGCCATATAAATCTCCTTCTTATTGAAACATGAACGAAACGTCGAGTGTAATCTCGTTTTTTAAAGTAAATGACTGACATCTTAGGCATCAATAAAAAGTCAACCAGTGTGCTGCAGAAAACAACTGTCTCTTTCGCTTCAAATTAAGATATTTCAAACACTGTATAATATTCACACCATCGAATAGCCCTTATGCGCGATGACATCTGACTACCTGATTTCACCACCTGATTTGAAACCTAACACTTCCGGTTCAATTTTCCCTACCCCACGCAGGCAAAGGTCAAATTCCCCACTCCTCCGGCACAGAGGATAGTCCAAATAAAGTTTCGATTTGATCGGCGCATAAGCGGAGTCAGAAGAAAATGAGAACGTCCTGATTCTTCCGACTCCGATTCCGTCGAGCTTATGACTCCGCTTACGACTCCGATCTTTGATTTTCACTAGGTCCTAAGCGCTCTTACGACTCCGACTCCGTCGATAGTGAAAACCAGCCTTAAAAGAGCAACGATCTACCATATGTCAAGCTGTTCCGGCAACCGACCAAGGAAACTAGAATCAAAGCCCTCTAAAGTCGGCTTGAGTTAGCTTTAAACGTTTGAACTCGCCGAATATCCCGATTGCTTTTGCCAAATAACAGCCCACTTGTTATGCAAAGTTTACAGTGTTTATGTTGTTAGTTATTTCTTATTCACTGCCAGAGTTGAATAATTAGCACATTAGCAAATTGCGTTCTCCTCAAAAGATTTGGAAGAATCAACAGTAATGCTAAATTGCAGAGTTTTTATGATGTTTCTTGACAAACCTGGGCGTGTGATCGAAAATACACAGAGAAGTAAGCGGTAACTGTTTCCGACATGTTCCGATTGAACTTGCTCAAAATTGTTAAACCAACCAGATTATTCATTGACGATATCTGAAAAATGAATAGTGATTTAAAACTGGAAGAGCAATATACTTACCCACTAAATTCATAATGCCATCGAAAATCACACAAAATGTCGCAAGTTGTATATTCTTCTGGTGTAATACCGTCATTATGAATACCTTCTCCTGGTTTTCATTCGGTATTCATCCGTGTAATGAGCTGGTGAATGGCCCCTGACTTTGTGAGGTCACCGCTTCTCAGAAGTCAATTATAATAATTTAATCATTGTCAGGATTATAAGTGAGATCGTGTATCACTTGATGAACAGTAAATGAGCTCAAATCAAATGAGCTTAAGAGCAAGGCTAGGGCTTTGACTATGCATAGTTTATCCATCCTAAAACGGACGTTGATAAATATGGCGTTGTGAAGGATATGTAAAGAGTGAGGAGAACAACTCGTGACTTATCAAGGGGTGAAGGGGGCGCTTTGAATATGAAGAGGTGGGGATGCTCGTCGGAAATTTCGAATTAAACCCCAAAAGGATACCGATCTAGGCGTAGCCCAGGCCTTTTTGAATCCCTAAATGATCCCTCTGTTTTGCCTTTGTAGATTACGAGAATGCATTCGACTTCATTGAGTTTACAGCACTCTTCAAGGCATTGGAAAACCAAGGAGTTGATCAGGCTTATATCACTATCTTACGTGACCTATACAATGGTGCCACCTCGGTTCTGAAACTACATAGGGACAGTGATAAAATCAAGTTGGAGAGGGGAACTAGACAGGCTGACAACATTCCACCTAGACGTTTCACGTCTTGTCTTCAGGATGCGATCATAAAGAGAATTGCTTGGGAAGGCAGAGGCCTCTCCATCGATGGAGAACACCTCTCCCATCTAATTTTCGCTGACGATATCATCTTGTTGGCCAAGTCACCGGAGGAAGTGAACAGTATGCTCTCCGACACAGGGGCGTAGCGTGAGATTTTGAAGGTGTACGCACAGCGCGGATATTGGGAGCGGCGAAGACTGGGACGGGGGGGGGGATATTCTTTGAAATTTAGGGTCTCGGAAATGCCATTTCCAAGTATTACCGCGGAACGTTGTTATAAATAAATGCGACGGTAAATGCAGTGGTTAGTTGTTTATTTTACCCATATCTAGAGTTTTCGGTAACCTACAACAAAAAATGGGGTTAAACAATGATAAAAACGTCGTTTATGGATTAATTAAAAGGAACTGGGAAAATAAACACACGCCAGTATAATTTGAAATTTAAAAATCGGTCCTATTTTATGGTAACTTTGACAAATGCTATGGGGGAATTAAAAAAAAAAATTAGATTTCAGCTGTACGCACGTGTGTACGTGCGTATATGGACGCTACGCCCCTGTGACATCCATAACACAAGCAAGCCAGTTGGCCTCAACATGCATCTAGGCAAGACTAAAGCGATGTTCAATGATCACGTTAACAAGTCAACAATAACTCTCGATGGCAAGATCATTGAGGAGGTAGACAGCTATATATACTTAGGAAAGACATTGACAAGAGATGGTGATCTACTTCCCGACATCAGGAGAAGGATTGCACTTGGCTGAGCAGCCTTTGGTAAAGAAGACAACATCATGAGAAGCTGCAAGGCAAGTATGAAGATCAAGAGGAAAATACACGATGAGTACATTCTACCAGTAATGACTTACCGGTGCGAGACATGGGCGTTGAACAACGCTATGACAGAGAAGCTTGCGATCGCACAGCGAAAGATGGAACGCATAATGCTGTGCATTACCCTTCGAGACCGAAAGAGAAACACCTGGATTCGACAAGAAACTGGTGTAAGGGACATCGTCAATGCTATCAGGATGGCAAAGCATAGATGGGCAGGTCACATAGCACGGCTATCAGATAATAGATGGACCCGCATTAGAGCAACGGACTGGACCCTAAGAGATCAATTACTGTTTAGTCAACATAGTTTTGAAATCCAAAGAAAGATAAAAAAGAACTTTTTTGGTCATAGTAGCACTTTTAAGTCCCTATTAACCAGGGCCCGGTTCTTACAAAGCCGATTAACGCTAATCCCATATTATAAAAATTTAACAAGGAGTTTATTTCTCTACTCCCAAATGCTGTTCAACGCTGATATTCGGCAAAATTTTACATCAGAGGAAGTCAATATTCAAACACAAAAATAGGAAAAAGAAACTCTCACGAAAAAGTTGATAAAACGAAACCAAACTTTACGCTGATCCTGGATTAAGTTAATCGGCTTTCGAAAAACCGGGCCTGCAGTCATAGGCGTACAGGCACGATCCAACCTGGGGGGGGCGGGGGGGGGGGGGGGGGGGCGGTGTCCTTTGTGCCCGAAAAAATTACACTTCACAGTGACCGAAGCTTGATTGTTGAAATCCGTTTTTTACTCCCTCAAAATGTACGAAAGAAACATTTGTTTACAATCCTTAAAAGTCATAAAACTACGCATTCGAAACAAAGTTTTTATAACCTCACATAATCTATGTAGGTCTACTCGATCTAGTAACTAATAAAAACTTAGAACCTCACATACGTTAACGTTAAATTGTGAGCCCCAATATTAAACTTTACACCTTTTCTATGCAGGATTTACGTTATATCCTGCGCGTAATTTTTGTGGGTGTTTTGCTTTTCACACCCTCACCGGAACGTGCTTTTGGACTATAACTTCATGTATAAGACTAGTTCCCTTTAGACATCTTGTTAGAATCCCTGATGAAGTCTGTTTGATCAGACGAAAGCGGTCGGATAATAAACAAAGTTAACAAGATCAGTTGCTGTGTGCTGCTCACTAGTTTCCATTTAAAAAATTAAAATTATATATTTTTTTATTCCATCTTTTATCGTTTCTTCATTGCCCAAATTTTGAGCCTTTTGCCCAAAAATTTCCGAGACTGGGGGGGCTGCCGCCCCGCCCGCCCCCCCCCCCAATCTGGCTCGTACGCCTATGCCTGCAGTACTTTAACCAATGTAAAGACCCCAGGGCCCGGTTGTTCGAAAGCCGATTAACTTAATCCAGGATTAGCGTAAACTTTTGTTTTATGTTTTCAACTTTTTGGTGAAAGTTTCTTTGGTTATTTTTGTTTCTCAAGCTTGACTTCTTCTAATGTAAATTTTTGCCGACTTTCAGCGTTGAACAGCATTTGGGAGTAAAGAAATAAACTCCTATGTCAATTTTTAATCTGTGATTAGTGTTAATCGGCTTTTGAACAACCGGGCCCAGGACTGCTATAAAATTTAAATATAAATCTCGCTTTTAAACAAAATTACTGACATCTGAGGCGTTAACCAAAGTTAAACCAGTGTGCTGCACAAAATAATTCTCTTTCGTTAATTCAAATTAGCACCGTACCTTTTAAACATTAAATAACTTTATGACAATTTCAAAATTATTAATCATAAATGTTAATTAAACTGTTTCATCAATCCCGGAAACTAGAGTCAAATGTTCTTTTAAAATCGGCTTTGAGTTAATTAAACCGAAGGAAATAATGTTTCTAAAGGTGTTTACATCAGGAAAACTGAATTTTAAAATCACTTCTTTTCACTTTCAAATTTCGTGGGCGTCGCCATCTTGAATAATTATGACGTGTTGGGGTTGCACTATTGCACTAATGGTTGTAATATTGTCATCCTCCTTACCGTAGATAACTCCTTTTCGTTTCTTAAGGCAAAAAAAGTAGCGCTCTAGGCTGAAAAACCTTTTTATCTGAGAGCCGTGATCTTTGAGTGATTTGTCCTTGCTGTAAGCGAAAATGGGGGCAATCGGAAAGATTCGCGCAAACTTTTGGCACGTCTTGTTTCTAGGGAAGCAATTCTGTTTCTCAGTTGATTGAAGCCCTCGTCCTTCGAGTGGCGTCCCTGGTTTTAATCAACCAATAAGATGCCAAGGACTTTCGATTCGTATCGCGACGCTTGGTTAATTGAACAATTAGAGCTAAGCTGCATGCAAATTTAATAATCGAGTTTGAGGAGGAATTGAGGCTCTGACTAAAAGGTCCTTGAGTCATTTGTCCTTCCTATAAGCGACAATAGGAGCATTAGGAAAGATGCTCGTTCACTTTGATCATGGTGTTTCTGATAGGGTCGCTGCAGAGAACGCTGTATCAGGTTGCAAAGACCGGTTTCGGAATTCGTTGTGGATTCCTTCGTCAGTTGCGTGCTCTAAGAGTGAGAGCGGCTTTTTTCAGTTTTTCAGCCTAGAGCGCTACTTCTTTCGCCTTAAGTAACGAGAAG